>NC_141000.1:9716750-9846750 GCF_052327205.1 Somniosus microcephalus | reverse complement strand
ATCCAATGTTGTGCAGCTTTGAAACACGGGTCAGTCTGGTGTATTTGGTAATATATACAGGGAGAGTGTGTTGAGGCAGGATTTCTCAAGCACTTTTCCCCAGCGACGCATTAGACAGACTGCGGGATTCAACACCAGAATGACATGGTTTGAACTGTAGTGATATCTGGCTTTGTCCCGCTAAATCCTCTGCCCCTATTGTACTGTAACAGCAGTATATTTCATATTTAAGTTGTGGATACTTTGTTGGGTAAATGCGTGTATTCATGTCATCGCAGCATTCAAAGGCCTAGAAATTGAGTGGGCTTTGCGCCCATTTTGCGGCGCTAGAGGTCATTGCGCTGGACTTACAGCCGGTTCAGAAATTCCCTGGGGCCCTACCATCGGCGGTAGACCGGTTGCGCTGCGCCGGCACCGATGACGTCATCGGTGTGCGCAGCGTCCCGGTTGCCGTGGTGACGGGCCCCAGCGCCGAAATTGAGTTGCGGCCGCCTCGCCCGTGGCAGCCGCAACTAAGACTCTGGCAACCGAGTCTTACAGGAGTTTGCACCGGCGCATTAAGGTCGCGCGGCGGCCGGCCGCTTTCCCGCCGGCCGCCTGCCCGCACCTCCCTCCCCGGACTCCTCCACTCCCCCCCCCGCGGAACAGATGCTTCTGGGCTGCGAGCCCGGCACTTCCCCGAGGTGCCGGGCTCATTTTTGTGAAGATTTTACCGGCCAGCGGGTGGGTGCAGGCAGCTCCTCCTTAACTGAAGGAGGAGGCCTGCACTTCCCGAGCCTGCCGCACCGCATCGGGCGCCGCAGCGCCGGAATAGCGCCACAATGCGGCAGGTAGCGCCCATTTTCAGGCGCAAACACCCTTCAGTAGCGCCGGCAGCCGTTTGGGCGCGGCGCTACTGAATTTTTGGCGCGCGCAGGGGGACTTAGCGCCGGCGCTAACTTTCCGGCGCTAAAGCCCTGGCGCGGTGCCAACTGAATTTCTAGGCCAAATACTTTAGTGCACAGTGTCAGCCGTGGCTCATTGGGCAGCACTCTTGTCTCTGAGTCAGAAAGTTGTGGTTTCATAATCCCACTCCAGGGACTTGAGCACTCAAATCTAGGCTGACACTCCAGTGCAGTGTTGAGGGAGTGCTGCACTGTCGGAGGTGCCGTCTTTCGGATGAGGTGTTAAACCGAGGCCCCGTCTGCCCTCCCAGGTAGACGTAAAAGATCCCGTGGGACTATTTTGAAGAAGAGTAGGGGAGTTATCCCTGGTGTCCTAGACCAATATTTATCCCTCAATCAACATCACTGAAACAGATTATCTGGTCATTGCTGTTTGCGGGAGCTTGCTGTGCGCAAATTGGCTGCTACGTTTCCTACATTACAACAGTGACTGCAGTTCAAAAGTACTTCATTGGCTGTAAAGTGCTTTGGGATGTCCAGTGGTTGTGAAAGGTGCTATATAAATGCAAATCTTTATTTAACATCAAATAGAAATCATCACTTTTTCATAAAATTGTGATAATCTCGTTGATAAACTTTTTTGTTGCTTTTTCACCTTCCTCCTGCAGAACCTTGGAATACCTGATCAAACATTTGGCACATATAGCTTCCTTCAGCACCCAGACAAACATGCACTCCAGGAACCTGGCCCTTGTCTGGGCTCCCAATCTATTGAGGTAGGGGATCTGAGCCTTTGAAATCCAAAGCTAACTCCGTCTATTTACAAATGTGTGTGCAGTTATGGGGAAGAGCAAGCTTAGTGGATGGAAAAACCATTTGACGCATTAACCAATAAGCCATTGTAACGTGTGGATTACCATCTATTTGAGGTGAGCGTGGCCACAACAGTTGAACGGCCTCCCATTTTCCACCCTCCATAAATTTGAGCTCACCCCAAATTCTGCTGCCTGAATCCTAACTCGCGCCAAGTCCCGTTCATCAATCCCCCCTGTCATCGCTGACTTACATTGGCTCTCAGTCCAGCAATGTCACAAATTTAAAACTCTCACCATTGTGTTCAAATCCCTCCATGGCTTCTTCGCCCCTCTATATTTCTGTATCTTCCTCCAGCCCTACAACCCTCCCAGATCTCTGCATCCCTCTAATTCTGGCCTCTTGTGCATCCCCCGATTTCCTTCACCCCAACATTGGCGGACGTGCATTCAGCTGCCTGGGCCCTAAGCTCTGGAATTCCCTCCCTAAACCTCTCCGCCTCTCCTCCTCTAAGCCGCTCCTTAAAACCTGCCTCTTTGACCAAGCTTTTTGTCACCTGTCCTAATATCTCCTTATATGGCTCGGTGTCAATTTGTGTCTGATAACACCCCAGTGGTGCGCATTGGGACGCTTTACCACGTTAAAGGCACTATGTAAATGCAAGTTGTTGTTGTTGTGCCGTTATTAATCTTCGTGACCTTAAACTATCCTCCATGCTTTGGTAGTAATCTATATGAGGGTAGATTTTATGAATGTGTGCTGCCAGGACATAGCTTCACCCAGCAGGAGTGCACATCAGGAAGGTGGAGATCAGTGGTCTCGTCCAACAGAAAATACTGCCGATCCACTGACCTCTGCGCCTCCATTCCTGGCGTGCGATCTCGGCAGGTGAAGCTCCGCGTCGGGAGCATAAATTCCTAAAATCTCTGGGGTCGTCAACCTGTGCTGTTTCAAACTTCCTTGTGTCCTGTAGTAACGTCACCAGATCTAATGCACAGTCAGACGAACAATCCTCTGAGTAATAAGACAGCTCGGCAGCACCAGGTGAAAAAAACATACAGCAACTGTTTCCCTTTCCAAGCTAAAGTAGAGGAATGGGAAACTCCATTCTCTTCGGTTCTGGAGATCAGCAGTTCTTCAAAGTCGCATTCAAAACTCCCAATCCCAACAAATGGTACAGCAGTTTCCCTCATCCAGCAGGTATCATGGAGCCACCCTCTCCGCTCATACCCACTAAAACGCCTTAGAAAGTGATTACATACTATTGCAAAATTCTATAGACTCTGGAACAGTTCCCATGGATTGGAGGGTAGCTAATGTAACCCCACTATTTAAAAAAGGTGGTAGAGAGAAAATGGGGAATTATAGACTGGTAAGCCTGACATCGGTAGCGGGGAAAATGCTCGAGTCCATTATAAAAGATGTAATAGCAGAGCACTTGGAAAACAGTGACAGGATCGGACAAAGTCAACATGGATTTACAAAAGGTAAATCATGCTTGACTAATCTACTGGAATTTTTTGAGGATGTAACTGGTAGAATAGATAAGGGAGAACCAGTAGATGTGGTGTATTTGGACTTTCAGAAGGCTTTCGATAAGATCCCGCACAAGAGATTAGCGTGCAAAGTTAAAGCACATGGGATTGGGGGTAAGGTACTGCCTTGGATAGAGAACTGGTTGACAAACAGGAAGCAAAGAGTTGGAGTAAACGGGTCTTTTTCCGAGTGGCAGGCAGTGACTAGTGGGGTACCGCAGGGATCGGTGCTAGGACCCCAGCTATTCACAATATATATAAATGATCTAGATGAGGGAACTAGATGTAATATCTCCAAGTTTGCAGATGACACAAAGCTGGGTGGGCGTGTGTGCTGTGAGGAGGATGCCGAGAAACTCCAGGATGATTTGGACAGGTTGGGTGATTGGGCAGATGCATGGCAAATGCAGTATAATGTGGATAAATGCAAGGTTATCCACTTCGGTGGCAAAAACAAGAAGGCAGATTATTATCTGAACGGCAATAGATTGGGAAAAAGGGAAGTGCAACGAGACCTGGGTGTCCTTGTGCACCAGTCGCTGAAGGTAAGCATGCAGGTGCAGCAGGCGGTTAAGAAGGCAAACGGTATGTTGGCCTTCATAGCAAGAGGATTCGAGCACAGGAGCAAGGATGTCTTGCTGCAGTTGCACAGGGCCTTGATGAGACCACACCTTGAGTATTGTGTGCAGTTTTGGTCGCCTTATCTGAGGAAGGGTGTTCTTGCCATGGAGGGAGTGCAGCGAAGATTCACCAGGCTGATACCTGGGATGGCAGGAATGACGTATCAGGAGAGATTGGGTCGATTGGGCTTATATTCGCTGGAGTTTAGAAGAATGAGAGGGGATCTCATTGTAACTTATAAAATTCTAACAGGACTAGACAGACTAGATGCAGGAAGGATGTTCCCGATGGCGGGGGAGTCCAGAACCAGGGGTCACAGTCTAAGGATAAGGGGTAAGCCATTTAGGACTGAGATGAGGAGGAATTTCTTCACCCAGAGAGTGGTGAACCTGTGGAATTCTCTACCACAGAAGGCAGTTGAGGCCAATTAATTAAATATATTCAAGAAGGAGTTAGATATATTTCTTAAGGCTAAAGGGATCAAGGGATATGGGGAGAAGGCAGGGACAGGGTACTGAGTTTCGGTGATCAGCCATGATCTCATTAAATGGCGGAGCAGGCTCGAGGGGCCGAATGGCCTACTCCTGCTCCTATCTTCTATGTTTTTCTATGTTTCACACTCCCCTTTCCTTTGCTAAGGACTAAATACCAACACCTCTTCTCTGTACCCCACTTCAGACCAACTTAAGCCTCCAGCAGGTAAAAGGATGCACGCTATCTACCTACCGCACCCACCCCCAAACGGCCATGAAGCAAAGAACACAAGGGAGGGGCAGGCGGGGGGTCGGGTCATTTTGACTTTGTGCGATAGTGTAAAAAGGGTTGATGGCGAATCAGCAGCCCGTTTTGCATCTCTCCTGATTTTTATTTCCATCACTCGTTTTACACTAATACAAAAGGCAAAATACTGCGGATGCTGGAAATCTGAAATATAAACAGAAAATGCTGAAAATACTCAGCAGGTCAGACAACATCTGCGGAGAGAGAAACAGAGTTAATGTTTCAGTTCGATGACCTTTCATCAGGGCTGGAAAATGTCAGCGATGTAACCGGTTTTAAGCAAGTAGGGAAAGTGGGGGAAGGGGAGGAAAGCACAAAAGGGAAGGTCTGTGATAGGGTGGAAGGCAGGAGAGATTAAATGACATAAAAGGGATGATGGTGCGAGGTAAAAGGGGCTGGTAATGGGACAAGTAAAGAAACTAAAGATGGGTCTAGAGGAGGTTTAAATGACAACAGCCGGATCATTACCAACACCTGCTGTCTGAAAAACTGGGAGCAGCGGTTATGATCGGAAATTGTTGAACTCAAAGCAAACATGAAAATGAGATCATCTCCAGGCAGCCAAACCCTCTTCAGAACTTTTTCACTGGGACCAGATGCAAATGCCCCAAAGTTGATTGAGCAACTAATTCAAGTTCTCGTTGATTTCTCAAACTCTATTTTAGAATAAACTGTTAGACCAATGTTATGACATTGTTTATAAACAGAAAAGATCATTGTGTGGTCTGACAGATACACCAACTCAAACCCCTTCTCAGTCCTGCGGCCCCACTCAGGCAGCACTGTAAGATCAAGGCTTACCAGTGTGTGTGGTCAATGGCAAAATCTTGATTTTAACCCACGCCCGCACAGCAGAAGAAGCAGCTGTGTTTTCTGTAGTCAACAGAGAGCCAGTCTACCGGCACAAGAGCTCGTCTGCTCTTCTGACTGTGATGTATTGGGCATTTCCTCCAACCTTAACCTTCACCCTTGATACCACAGGCTTCAACCATCGTGTCCTTGCACTCTGGAATTCTCTTCCTAAACTCCTCCGCCTTGCTCCAACTCTCCCACCTTCAGAAATATCTTCTCAGAACTCCAAGACCCCCCTCCCCTAACTCTTCTCCTACTATTTGGTGCTCGTGGCTCCAACACCCCCCCCCCCCCCCACACACACACACACACACACACACACACAAACACGCTTCCTGTAAAATGCCTTGAGACATTTTGCCAGGTTGAAGTTACTATATAGGGCAGATTTGCCTCTTCATTGAGATCTCAGGTGCAGTGAAGAGGATGTTGGGGCAGAGACCCTTTGCATCCAGTCTCTGCCCCCCCGCCCTCCCCCCCACAACTCTCAACTCACAGTTTCCGCGGATTCCCCAAAATAACATAACCGTCCCTGCGGCTGGTGTGGCCACAGGCCCAGCGTAAGTGTTGTACTGAGATGGGAGGGACATTGCCAGCCTCCCGTCTCACTTTCCTCTCTGTAGCCGTGGGATGCCCAGAGGAGCAGCCTGGCGGGAGAGTTTGCTCTGAGGCACCTGCGCAGCCTGGAGTTTCTGCGGGGGGGGGGGTTGGGGGTGGGGGGCGGGAGGGGGTTTAGAGAGCGGCCAGAAAATCAAGAGAGCCACAATTCCCGCTGTTATAAATCTCATCATCATGAAGAAACAACTCATGAAATAACACTGGACGGCCAGCTGGTGGCGCCATCCAAGGAGTATAAATACTCGGGCATGGGCCCAGCTTGCCCAGGACATTTTGTAAGACAGGAACTAGTGAAGTACAACTAGGCCTCCATGTTTTGAAACAAGTTGATTACAGCCTTGCTTTATACTTGAACCAAGTGCGTAGTGAGTTTTATTACGTCACCCGCCTTCCCCGATCAGCCAGAAGGCACCGATGTCCGTGACCAGGAGCACTGCTGATCTCAGCATGAGACCACACAAGGATGAAGGTCGATACCAGGAAAATGGAGGACACCCCAGCAGAAAACACCTGTCAGATACCCACTGGGGGCTTGAAGAGGAAAAGCGGCCCCGTACGTACAAGTTGTTGTTGCTGTTGTTGTATGAGACCATGTGGACAGCACCAACCAATGCCCAACGAGCCTCCTGTCCCATACCTCCCACTTGGGCCCATCACCAAGAGCTGTCAAACACCACCCAAATGTACCGCACAGTGCAACAACAACAACTTGCATCTATACAGCGCCTTTAATATAGTAATACGTCCCAAGGTGCTTCACAGGAGCGATTATCCAACAAGATTGGACAACGAGCCACGTAAGGAGCTATCAGGGCAGGTGACCAAAAGCTTGGTCAAAGAGGTAGGTTTTAAGGAGTGTTTTAAAGGAGGAGAGAGAGGTAGAGAAATGTGGAGGTTTAGGGAGGGAATTCCAGAGCTTAGGGCCAAGGCAGCTGAAAGTATGTCCATCAACGGTGGAGCGATTAAAGTCGGGGCATGCACACGAGGCCAGAATTGGAGAAGCACAGAGATCTCGGAGGGTTATAGAGCTGGCTGCAAGTATTATGTAATCTACAGCAGCATATATTCTGTATTGCTACATGACCCCAAAAAAAGCATGTAAAGACACTCAATAAAACTAATCTTTAAAAAATCTACTTGGAAGCGAAAGGATCCCTTGGGAAATTCAGGTCCAAAAACAGGATTAGAATGAAGAAAAATGGGACCAGATCATTATTTCTGTGTTGGTTATCATTGTTCAGTTCTGAAATGCGATAGAACAATCAACTCCTTAATGTGGTATTTATAACCACATATGTATTTTTTTCACAGATCAAAAGAAATAGAGGGGTCTGGATATAACAATGATGCGGCGTTTCTGGAGGTGCGAGTTCAGTCCATTGTTATCGAATTCATCCTGAATCATGTCAATCAGCTCTTCAACAGCAGCAGCACAGTCCAGCCTGGGCAGGACACTGAAGGTAGGATTGAAGCAGCAACAGTTTGGTCTCCGGTCCCCAGCCCCGACTGATCAGTGAATGTGCCGTGTGATGTGATACTCTGAGCCGTTCAGCCCAGGTCCCCTTGCTGAGCTGGCGGATCCCCATCAGAACAAGTAAAGAAGGAGCTTGCATTTATACTGTGGCCTTATCACATCCTCCGGGCCTCCCAAAGCGCTTTGCTGCCAATTAACTACTTTTGAAATGCAGTCCCTGTCTGTTCTATAACAAGTGGGAAATAAAAAAAGATGTTACAGTTGGCTGCATGTGCCCTAGTCTAGGGAGGGAAAGCCAGAGATGCTGATCCCGCTCCCTTTTATTATCCAGTGACCCGTGTGGAAACACTATGGCCTCGAGATTTACGGGGATAGGGAGGGAAGGTGGGGCCGGGGGCAGTCATAGAAGACGTGAAACCCGGAAATGCGGGTAACCAAATACGATAGCAAAATATTGCAGATGCTGGAAATCCGAAACAACAACAGAAAAGGGTCTTGACAAAGGGTTTCGACCTGAAACATTGACTCTGTTTCTCTCTCCGCGGTTGTTGCCGGGCCTGCTGAGTTTTTCCAGCACCTCCTGTTGTTATTTCAGATTTCCAGCATCCGCAGTATTTTGCTATCGTAATAGTTTTTTTCTCTGTTTCCCAGCTGGCAGCCAGGCAGATTGAGAGGCTGGCTGCCGTGTGGGAAGGCCGGCGGCACCAAGCCACGGCTGGGAAGCGGAGAGAAGGGAGGGAGGGAGAGATGGTGGAGGCCGGTGGGGAGCGGGGGGAGCTCAAAGGTCAGGGTGGGGGAAGATCAAAGGCCGGGGAGGGGGCCTTAGGGAGATGGGAGGTAAGGGTGTTAGATATATTTCTTAAGGCTAAAGGGATCAAGGGATATGGGGAGAAAGCAGGGACAGGGTACTGAATTTGGATGATCAGCCATGATCTCATTAAATGGCGGAACAGGCTCGAGGGGCCGAATGGCCTACTCCTGCTCCTATCTTCTATGTTTGTATGAGATCGGAAAGGCCGGGGGTGGAGGTTGGGTGGGTAGATCAGAGTTTGGGGTGAGATTAAAGGCCGGGGGGGAGTTCGGGGTGGGGGGTGAGATTGGAGGTCGGGGAGATTGGAAAGGCAAGAGGGGGGGAGATCTTGGTTAGGGAGGGTGGGGGGGAATCGGATTGCAGGTGGGATGGGGGTCCGATTGCGCGAAGGGAAGCAGGTTAGCTTGAGGGGCATGGGAAATCAGTCCTGCTCCTCCTGGCACACAGGCAGTACTGGAAAGGCACTGACCTGCTGGATCGGGCCATCCTCGCCTCCCTCCAGCTGCCGGGTTTCCCGAGCCCTGGGAAAAACCCGGCCCGCAACCCTTAAATTTAAAACCGTGGTAAATTTTGAAGCACGCAGCCTCATTAAAACATTTAAATTACGGACCTGGCCACATATATCGTATAAAAAAGAAAAAACTTCCAACACTGCAGCCACAGTACGCTGGTGGTGGAGGGAGTGAATGTTTAAGGCGGTGGATGTGGTACCAACCAAGCGGGCTGCTTTGTCCTGGATGGTGTCGAGCTTCTTGAGTGTTGTTGGAGTTGCACACATCCAGGCAAGTGGAGAGTATTCCATCACACTCCTGACTTGTGCCTTGTAGATGGTGGAAAGGCTTTGGGGAGCTAGGAGGTGAGACACTCGCCACAGAATACCCAGCCTCTGACCTGCTCTTGTTGCCACAGTATTTATGTGGCTGATCCAGTTAAGTTTCTGGTCAATGGTGACCCCCAAGGTGTTGATGGTGGGGGATTCGGTGATGGTAATGCCATTGAATGTCAAGGGGAGGTGGTTAGCCTCTCGCTTGTTGGAGATAGTCACTGCCTGGCACTTCTGTGGCGTGAATGTTACCTGCCACTTATCAGCCCAAGCCTCAACGTCGCCCAGGTCTTGCTGCATGCGGGCATGGACTGCTTCATTATCTGTGGAGTTGCGAATGGAACTGAACACTGTGCAGTCGTCAGCGAACATCCCCACTTCTGACCTTATGATGGGGGGAAGATCATTGATGAAGCAGCTGAAGATGGTTGGGCCTAGGACACTGCCCTGAGGAACTCCTGCAGCGATGTCCTGGGGCTGTGATGGTTGACCTTTGACCACCACAACCATCTTCCTTTGTGCTAGGTATGACTCCAGCCAGTGGAGCGTTTTCCCCCCGATTTCCATTGACTTCAGTTTTACTAGGGCTCGTTGATGCCACACTTGGTCAAATGCTGCCTTGATGTCAAGGACAGTCACTCTCACCTCACCTCACCTCTGGAATTCAGCTCCTTTGTCCATGTTTAGACCAAGGTTGTACTGAGGTCTGGAGCTGGGTGATCCTAACGGAATCCAAACTGGGCATCAGTGAGCAGGTTATTGGTGAGTAAGTGCCACTTGATAGCACTATCGATGACACCTTCCATCACTTTGCTGATGATTGAGAGTAGACTGATGGGGCGGTAATTGGCCGGATTAGATTTGTCCTGCTCTTTGTGGACAGGATATACCTGGGCAGTTTTCCGCATTGTCGGATAGATGCCAGTGTTGTAGCTGTACTGGAACAGACTGGCGAGAGGCGCGGCTAGTTCTGGAGCACGGCTTCAGCACCGGGATGTT
This sequence comes from Somniosus microcephalus, assembly GCF_052327205.1. Taxonomy (NCBI): domain Eukaryota; kingdom Metazoa; phylum Chordata; class Chondrichthyes; order Squaliformes; family Somniosidae; genus Somniosus; species Somniosus microcephalus. Next base: position 9,836,540 of record NC_141000.1, on the reverse strand, counting down.
GTCGGGACCCATAGCCTTTGCTGTATCCAATACACACAGCCGTTTCTTGATATCACGTGGAGTGAATCGAATTGGCTGAAGACTGGCTTCTGTGATGGTGGGGACCTCAGGAGGAGGCTGAGAAGGATCATCCACATGGCTCTTCTGGCTGAAGATGGTTGCAAACACTTAAGCCTTGTCTTTTGTACTCACAAGCTGGGCTCTGCCATCATTGAGGATGAGGATATTCATGGAGCCTCCTCCTCCCGTTAGTTGTTTAATGGTCCACCACCATTCACGACTGGATGTGGCAGGACTGCAGAGCTTTGATTGGATCCGTTGATTGTGGGATCGCCCTGTCTATAGCATGCTGTTTCCGCTTTTTAGCATGTATGTCGTCCTGTGTTGCAGCTTCCCCAGGCTGGCACCTCATTTTTAGGTACGCCTGGTGCTGCTCCTGGCATGCTCTTCCACACTCCTTATTGAACCAGGGTTGGTCTCCTGGATTGATGGTAACGGTAGAGTGAGGGGTATGCCGGGCCATGAGGTTACAGATTGTGGTGGAATACAATTCTGCTGCTGCTGATGGCCCCCAGCGCCTCATGGATGCCCAGATTTGAGCTGCTAGATCTGTTCAGAATCTATCCCATTTAACACGGTGGTAAAGAAAAAAAGAAAGACTTGCATTTCTATAGCGCCTTTCATGACCACTGGACGTCTCAAAGCGCTTCACAGCTAATGAAGTACTTTTGAAGTGGAGTCACTGTTGTAATGTAGGAAACGCGGCAGCCAATTTGCGCACAGCAAGGCCCCACAAACAACAATGTGATAATGACCAGATAATCTGCTTTTGTTATGTTGGTTGAGGGATAAATATTGGCCCCAGGACACCGGGGAGAACTCCCCCTGCTCTTCTTCAAAATTGTGTCATGGGATCTTTTACGTCCACCTGAGAGAGCAGACGAGGCCTCGGTTTAACATCTCATCCGAAAAATAGCACCTCCGACAGTGCAGCACCCCCTCAGCACTGCACTGGGAGCGTCAGCTTAGCTTTTATGTGCTCAAGTCCCTGGCAGTGCCACACAACACAATGGAGGGTGTCCTCAGTATGAAAACGGGACTTCGTCTCCACAATGACTGTGCGGTGGTCACTGCTACCAATACTGTCATGGACAGATGCGCCTGCGACAGGTAGATTGGTGAGGACGAGGTCAAGTAGGTTTTTCCCTCGTGTTGGTTCTCTCACCACCTGTCGCAGGCCCAATCTGGCAGTTATGTCCTTCAGGACTCGGCCAGCTCGGTCAGTAGTGGTGTTACCGAGCCACTCTTGGTGATGGACACTGAAGTCCTCCACCCAGAGTACATTCTGTGCCCTTGCTACTCTCAGTGCTTCTTCCAAGTGATGTTCAACATGGAGGAGCACTGATTCATCAGCTGAGGGAGGGCGGTAGGTGATAATCAGCAGGAGGTTTCCTTGACCATGCTTGACCTGAAGCTATGAGACTTCATGGGGTCCAGAGACAATGTTGAGGACTCCCAGGGCCACTCCTTCCCGACTGTATACCACTGTGCTGCCACCCCTGGTGGGTCTGTCCTGCCGGTGGGACAGGACATACCCAGGGATGGTGATGGAGGGGTTCGGGACATTGGCTGAAAGGTATGATTCTGTGAGTATGACTATGTCAGGCTGCTGCTAGACTAGTCTGTGGGACAGCTCTCCCAATTTTGGCACAAGTCCCCAGATGTTGGTGAGGAGAACTTTGCAGGGTCGACTGGGCTGGGTGTGCCATTGTCATGTCCGTAGCCAGTGCCGAGGTCAATGCCAGGTGGTCCGTTCGGTTTTATTCTCAGTATTGTTTTTCATAGCGGTTTGTTACAACTGAGTGGCTCGCTGGGCCATTTCACAGGGCAGTTAAGAGTCAACCACATTGCTGTGGGTCTGGAGTCACATATTATAGGCCAGACCAGGTAAGGACGGCAGATTTGGTAATGTAGGAAACACAGCAGCCATATTGCACACAGCAAGGCTTCACAAACAGCAATGAAATAATGACCAGATAATGTGTTTGAATGATATTGTTTGAGGGATAAATATTGGCCAGGACACTGGAAGAACTTTGCTTCTCTTCTTCAAATAGCGCTGTGAGATCTTGTACGTCCACCTCAGCGGGCAGACGGGGAATATAGTTCCCATTATTTATAAGGTCAAATGGAATTTGGAACATTCCAATTTATCACTGACTGGGTAAACAGGGCACAAAGATTTTTTTAATGGTTTTAAGAATTGCCATCTAAATTAGAAATGTTGGTGTTTCCAGAGACTGGACGTGGTTGAGCAACAAGCACACGGAGGCACACCACCCTGATCAATCTGATTTCTCCCCACAGCACACAATCCTGTTGTTAAATGCAAATCACTTCCTATCGTACCGCCGTCCATGAAGCTCTTAACCCTAGAGGAAGCCCAGGCCAGGACCCTGAGACCAGACCATCCTGCTCGCCTTGAAAAATTGCACTGTGCTCCAATGGACACTGGACCTGCGGCTGGGACCATTTATCACACAGTCATTGACCTGCCAGATCCCAGGTAACCGCAGTTCTCAAGTCCTATTTCGCTTCTCCCCTCTGCACCCCGCACTTAATACCTTCTCACCGGACATTCTACGTCAGGGGGGACCTGATTGAGGTGTACAAAATTATGAGGGGCGTAGATAGGGTAGATAGAAAGGAACTTTTCCCCTCAGTAGAGGGGTCAATAACCAGGGGGCATAGTTTCAAGGTAAGGGGCAGGAGGTTTAGAGGGGATTTGAGGAAAAACCTTTTCAACCAGAGGGTGGTTGGAATCTGGAACTTACTGCCTGAAAGGGTGGTAGAGGCAGGAACCCTCACAACATTCAAGAAGCATTTAGATGAGCACTTGAAACGCCATAGCATACAAGGCTACGGACCAAGTGCTGGAAAATGGGATTAGAATAGATAGGGCTTGATGGCCGGCGTGGACACGATGGGCCGAAGGGCCTCTTTCTGTGCTGTATAACTCTATGACCCTATGGCTTCCCGCGGGTGCAAGCCTCCGACCAACACTTACCTACCGCGCCGGCCGTTGTGCTGTGGGCCCGCGTGGGATTCCGATCCTGGGCCTCCTCCAACTGCCGGCGCACAGTGCTTGCGTATCCCAGGGGCGCAGTTAGTTCGAAGCGTCCCCTGGGATCACGTGGGCCATGGAGAGCCAATGGTAGCAGGGAATGCTTCATTCATAAATTTGACAGGAAGAGCTGTCAAATCTATGAATACAATTCAGCCCCAAAACACAAATAAAACTTCAAATAAATGTTTTAAAAAGCATCACATTTTAAAATAACTATAAATTACATAAAATAACTATTTTAAACAATAGTTTACATTTTTGAAAAAACTAATTACAGTTTATAACGGGGCTAAAAATAAACTTACCTTTCTTTAAAGTATTTAAAAATAATAAACCTGTGGAAAAAATATTTTAATTTTACTTAACTCACCACTTACCTTGTTAAAAGCAGGCCTTGCGACTGCTTTTTATAAGCGTAGCTCCTGGAGACTTACCCTCCCGGAGAAAGCTGCAAAAAAAACGGAAGTTCCAGGCGTACGTGCTGCCTCTCCGGCGCACGCGTTCGACACGTGAACCCCTTCCTTTAAGGGAGCGGAAGTTCTGGTTTCTCGTGCATGTGCAGTGCATGCACGAAACCGGCACTTTCGTTGGGCCTACGCGTGAGTACCCAACGCGTACTCACCCGTGGGGACCCGAAGTTCTGGCCCTATGACTCTATCTTCATTAGCTAATTGGTTTTCTAAAATGTGGGTTTTGGAGGGTGGTTTTAGTTAATTCTGTTACCAGTTAATTGTTTTGAATTAAAAAAAATATTTTAAGCTAGCTAATGCACTGTGTAATGTCGGAACTAGCAATGGCATGAGAAGGAAGTTGCCAGATTCTATTGCCAGTCTACCCTGATGCCAGAGAGGGTGACGACTCCGTCTCACTGGGCTAGGGAGGAGAAATATTAACCAGGATTCCTCCTTCTGATCAGTATCGACCAAACGCTTGGTCAAACAGGTAGGTTATAAGCGGTGTCTTAAAGGGGGAGAGAGAAGTGGAGAGGCAAATTGGATTGGTGAGGGGATTCCAGAGCTTCGGGCCAATAAAGCTGAAGGCACGACTGCCAGTGATGGGGCGAAGGAAGAGGGGGGGGATGCACAAGAGGCCAGAGTAGAAGGAACGCAGAGTTCGCGGAGGGTTGTGGGGCTGAAGGAGGTTACAGAAATAGGGAGGGGCAAGGCCATGGAGGGATTTGAACACAAGGATGAGAACCAAATAACCTGTCACCACTCACCGTCCAGGTTTACATATTAGTGAGGTGTCAGAAGGCAAAGGTGATATCATCTTTACACCGAGGGTGGTTAGAGTGTGGAAATCGCCACCACAAACCATTGTTGAAGCAGAATCCATCAAGTCTTTTAAAAGGGAATTAGACAATTGCTTGGGAAAGAGGAATATTAAAGAGTATGAGAGTGGGCGTAGACTAGGTGACTCATGAAGGAAAACATACAGCCTGCTTCTGTGCTGTAACACTCTATGATTTAACGCACTGGTCGACATTTACTTTTGTTGCCTAGTTACACTGGCAGGCAACCTAACTCCCTTCCAGATTCACCTGAAACCAGAACAAATATTAAGGTTTTGAAATAACAGCAGAAAATGCTGGAAAAACTCAGCAGGCCAGGCAACATCCGTGGAGAGAAATTTGAGTTGACGTTTCGGGTCGAAACCCTTTGTCAAGACTGGAAAGGCACAGGAAATGAAATAGATTAAAAGGCCGGGCTGGGAGAGAACAAAAGAGAAGTGAAGAGACATTACGAGGTATTCAAAACGAGACGAGATGGTGATAGGACTAGTGGAGACAAAAGACGGCTCTAGATTAGGTGTGAAATGTTCTGGCAGAATGAGAGGCCGCTGCCATGTGGGAGAGAGAAAAAAGGGGGGAGGAAAGGGCAAAACAAAGGTGTGGATAAAAAATAAGTAAAAATGTAATAGGGGCCGAGGTTATGATCTGAAATTGTTGAACTCGATATTGAGTCCGGAAGGCTGTAAAGTGCCTAATCGGAGGATGAGGTGCTGTTCCTCGAGTTTACGTTGAGCTTCCGTGGAACAACACAAGAGCCCAAGTACAGTGAGGTCCGAGTGGGAATGGGGCGGTGAATTAAAATGACAGGCGACCGGAAGCTCGGGGTCATCCTTACGGGCTGAACGGAGGTGTTCCGCAAAGCGGTCACCCAAGATTTTGAAACTACATGTGCTTCTGCGTACCGAAGAACTGAAACTAGACGCTATTATTGGACAACACTTGAGCAGCCAGCAACTGAGTCTGAAATAAAGTGAACTATACAGTTTAATGAAATAGAAACATAGAAACATAGAAGATAGGAGCAGGAGTAGGCCATTCGGCCCTTCGAGCCTGCTCCGCCATTCAATGTGATCATGGCTGATCATCCAAATTCAGTACCCTGTCCCTGCCTTTTCCCCATATCCCTTGATCCCTTTAGCCTCAAGAAATATATCCAACTCTTTCTTGAATATATTTAATGAACTGGCCTCCACCGCCCTCTGTGGCAGAGAATTCCACAGGTTCACCACTCTCTGGGCGAAGAAATTCCTCCTCATTTCAGTCCTAAATGGCTTACCCCTTATCCTTAGACTATGACCCCTGGTTCTGGACTCCCCGGCCATCAGAAACATCCTTCCTGCATCTAGTCTGTCCAGACCTGACAGAATTTTATAGGTTTCGATGAGATCCCCTCTCAATCTTCTAAACTCCAGTGAGTATAAGCCCAATCGACACAATCTCTCCTCATACGTCATTCCTGCCATCCCAGGTATCAGCCTGGTGAATCTTCGCTGCACTCCCTCCATGGCAAGAACGTCCTTCCTCAGGTAAGGTGACCAAAACTGCACACAATACTCAAGGTGCGGTCTCACCAAGGCCCTGTACAACTCAGAATCACAGAATCACAGAAACCCCACAGTGCAGATAGAGGCCATTTCGGCCCATCGAGCCTGCACCGACACATATCCCACCCTATCCCCGTAACCCCATGTATTTAATCCCCCTAACACTAAGGGTCAATTTATCATAGCCAATCAACCTAACCCACACATCTTTGGACTGTAGCAAGACATCCTTGTTCCTGTACTCGAACCCTCTTGCTACGAAGGCCAACATACCATTTGCCTTCTTAACCGCCTGCTGCACCTGCATGCTTACCTTCAGCGACTGGTGCACAAGGACACCCAGGTCTCTTTGCACTTCCCCTTCTCCCAATCTATTGCCATTCAAATAATAATCTGCCTTCCTGTTTTTGCCACCGAAGTGAATAACCTCACATTTATCCACATTATAGTGCATGTGCCATGTTTCTGCCCAATCACCCAACCTGTCCAAATCGTACTGGAGTTTCCCGACATCCTCCTCACAGCATACCCTCCCACCCAGCTTTGTGTTGTCTGCAAATTTGGAGATATTACATCCAATTCCCTCGTCCAGATCATTAATATATATTGTGAACAGCTGGGGTCCTCGGACCGATCCTTGCGGTACCCCACTAGTCACTGCCTGCCACTCGGAAAAACGACCCGTTTATTCCAACTCTTTGCTTTCTGTCCGCCAACCAGTTCTCTATCCAAGTCAATACCTTGGGTTTGGCCCAGTTCTAGCAACTGCTCAGCCAGTTGTTCCAGTATTAAACTGATCCACACAGAAAGGTCCCTGGTTTTAACCCCCAAGACTGCGCTAGGTTAGCTGATTTCAGCTGAGCAGCCTGGAGGAGCTCTGCAATTGGCCTCAGCACCCCTGAGGTGGGAAGAGAAGAAAAAAAATAATCAGCCATTGATCCCGGTCTCGATTACTATCCCAAGAGATTGTTCACGGTGAGTCAGACGTTTAGCTGTTTTATAACAATATAGTGATACTTGCACCATGTCGGGGATAATATCAGGGCCGCTGGTTTACAGCGACTTAATAAAGCAGGGTTCATTTTTATTAAATGGCGTTCTGGGATTTTCCTTTGTTTTGGGGATTGAATTCCACAATTCTACCCTTATTCTGTGAAAACGGTTAAGGAGTTACCTTTATATTTGATACATATTCCTTTACCTGCGTCTTTAATTATTATCCCTTAACTTAAGGCTGAGAAGACACAGGAAGACGCTCCAATTAGAGGTAGATAGCTGAGAACATAAGAACATAAGAAATAGGAGCAGGAGTCGGCCATTTGGCCCTTCGAGCCTGTTCCGCCATTCAATAAGATCATGGCTGATCTTCTACCTCATATCCACTTTCCTGCCCGATCCCCATATCCCTTGATTCCCTTAATATCCAAAAATCTATCGATCTCTGTCTTGAATATACTCAACGACTGAGCCTCCACAGCCCTCTGGGGTAGAGAATTCCAAAGATTCACCACCCTCTGAGTGAGAAATTCGATCAACTCAGTCCAAAATGCCACCCCCTTATTCTGAGACTGACCCCTAGTTCTAGACTCCCCAGCCAGGGGAAACATCATCCCAGCATTTACCCTGTCAAGCCCCTGTAAGAATTTTATACGTTTCAATGAGATCACCTCTCATTCTTCTAAACTCTAGGGAATATAGGCCAGGTCTACTCAATCTCTGCTCATAGGACAATCCTCTCATCCCAGGAATCAGTCTAGTGAACCTTTGTTACACACCCTCTATGGCAAGTATATCCTTCCTTAAGTAAGAAGACCAAAACTGTACACAGTACTCAAGGTGTGATCTCACCAAGGCCCTATATAATTGCAGTAAGCTCTGATACTAAGCGGTATTGGGAGGTGGGATGGGGTATTGCAGCATTTGGGGTCAGCCTGTATTTTGATAGCAGCAGTACCGATGATCGGGTTTGATAGGACTGGGGAATGGTCTGGGGGAACGATGGTCCTGGGCATTGATAGAATGGGAAATGGTTCTCGGCATTGATAGTATGGGCAATGGTCCTGGGTGTTGACAGTATGGGGAATGGTCCTGGGTGTTGACAGTATGGGGAATGGTCCTGGGTGTTGACAGTATGGGGAATGGTCCTGGGTGTAGACAGTATGGGGAATGGTCCTGGGTGTTGACAGTATGGGGAATGGTCCTGGGTGCTGACAGTATGGGGAAAGGTCCTGGGTGTTGACAGTATGAGGAATGGTCCTGGGTGTTGACAGTATGGGGAATGGTCCTGGGTGTTGACAGTATGGGGAATGGTCCTGGGTGCAGACAGTATGGGGAATGGTCCTGGGTGTTGACAGTATGGGGAATGGTCCTGGGTGTTGACAGTATGGGGAATGGTCCTGGGTGTAGACAGTATGGGGAATGGTCCTGGGTGTTGACAGTATGGGGAATGGTCCTGGGTGTTGACAGTATGGGGAATGGTCCTGGGTGTTGACAGTATGGGGAATGGTCCTGGGTGTTGACAGTATGGGGAATGGTCCTGGGTGTTGACAGTATGGGGAATGGTCCTGGGTGTTGACAGTATGAGGAATGGTCCTGGGTGTTGACAGTATGGGGAATGGTCCTGGGTGTTGACAGTATGGGGAATGGTCCTGGGTGTTGACAGTATGGGGAATGGTCCTGGGTGTTGACAGTATGGGGAAGGGTCCTGGGTGTAGACAGTATGGGGAATGGTCCTGGGTGTAGACAGTATGGGGAATGGTCCTGGGTGTAGACAATATGGGGAGGGGTTCTGGGTGTAGACAGTATGGGGAAGGGTCCTGGGTGTTGACAGTATGGGGAATGGTCCTGGGTGTTGACAGTATGGGGAGTGGTCCTGGGTGTTGACAGTATGGGGAATGGTCCTGGGTGTTGACAGTATGAGGAACGGTCCTGGGTGTGGACAGTATGAGGAATGGTCCTGGGTGTTGACAGTATGGGGAATGCTCCTGGGTGTTGACAGTATGGGGAATGGTCCTGGGTGTTGACAGTATGGGGAATGGTCCTGGGTGTTGACAGTATGGGGAATGGTCCTGGGTGTTGACAGTATGGGGAATGGTCCTGGGTGTTGACAGTATGGGGAATGGTCCTGGGTGTTGACAGTATGAGGAATGGTCCTGGGTGTTGACAGTATGGGGAATGGTCCTGGGTGTTGACAGTATGGGGAATGGTCCTGGGTGTTGACAGTATGGGGAATGGTCCTGGGTGTTGACAGTATGGGGAAGGGTCCTGGGTGTAGACAGTATGGGGAATGGTCCTGGGTGTAGACAGTATGGGGAATGGTCCTGGGTGTAGACAATATGGGGAGGGGTTCTGGGTGTAGACAGTATGGGGAAGGGTCCTGGGTGTTGACAGTATGGGGAATGGTCCTGGGTGTTGACAGTATGGGGAGTGGTCCTGGGTGTTGACAGTATGGGGAATGGTCCTGGGTGTTGACAGTATGAGGAACGGTCCTGGGTGTGGACAGTATGAGGAATGGTCCTGGGTGTTGACAGTATGGGGAATGCTCCTGGGTGTTGACAGTATGGGGAATGGTCCTGGGTGTTGACAGTATGGGGAATGGTCCTGGGTGCAGACAGTATGGGGAATGGTCCTGGGTGTTGACAGTATGGGGAATGGTCCTGGGTGTTGACAGTATGGGGAATGGTCCTGGGTGTAGACAGTATGGGGAATGGTCCTGGGTGTAGACAGTATGAGGAATGGTCCTGGGTGTTGACAGTATGGGGAATGGTCCTGGGTGTTGACAGTATGGGGAATGGTCCTGGGTGTTGACAGTATGGGGAATGGTCCTGGGTGTTGGCAGTATGGGGAATGGTCCTGGGTGTTGACAGTATGAGGAATGGTCCTGGGTGTTGACAGTATGGGGAATGGTCCTGGGTGTTGACAGTATGGGGAATGGTCCTGGGTGTTGACAGTATGAGGAATGGTCCTGGGTGTTGACAGTATGGGGAAGGGTCCTGGGTGTAGACAGTATGGGGAATGGTCCTGGGTGTAGACAGTATGGGGAATGGTCCTGGGTGTAGACAGTATGGGGAGGGGTTCTGGGTGTAGACAGTATGGGGAAGGGTCCTGGGTGTAGACAGTATGGGGAATGGTCCTGGGTGTTGACAGTATGGGGAATGGTCCTGGGTGTTGAAAGTATGGGGAATGGTCCTGGGTGTTGACAGTATGGGGAATGGTCCTGGGTGTTGACAGTATGAGGAACGGTCCTGGGTGTTGACAGTATGAGGAATGGTCCTGGGTGCTGACAGTATGGGGAATGGTCCTGGGTGTTGACAGTATGGGGAATGGTCCTGGGTGTTGACAGTATGGGGAATGGTCCTGGGTGTTGACAGTATGGGGAATGGTCCTGGGTGTTGACAGTATGAGGAATGGTCCTGGGTGTTGACAGTATGGGGAATGGTCCTGGGTGTTGACAGTATGGGGAATGGTCCTGGGTGTTGACAGTATGAGGAATGGTCCTGGGTGTTGACAGTATGGGGAATGGTCCTGGGTGTTGACAGTATGAGGAATGGTCCTGGGTGTTGACAGTATGGGGAATGGTTCTGGGTGTTGACAGTATGGGGAATGGTCCTGGGTGTTGACAGTATGGGGAATGGTCCTGGGTGTTGATAGTATGAGGAATGGTCCTGGGTGTTGACAGTATGGGGAATGGTCCTGGGTGTTGACAGTATGGGGAATGGTCCTGGGTGTTGACAGTATGGGGAATGGTCCTGGGTGTTGACAGTATGGGGAAGGGTCCTGGGTGTAGACGGTATGGGGAATGGTCCTGGGTGTAGACAGTATGGGGAATGGTCCTGGGTGTAGACAGTATGGGGAGGGGTTCTGGCTGTAGACAGTATGGGGAGGGGTCCTGGGTGTAGACAGTATGGGGAATGTTCCTGGGTGTTGACAGTATGGGGAATGGTCCTGGGTGTTGACAGTATGGGGAAGGGTCCTGGGTGTAGACAGTATGGGGAATGGTCCTGGGTGTTGACAGTATGGGGAATGGTCCTGGGTGTTGACAGTATGGGGAATGGTCCTGGGTGTTGACAGTATGAGGAATGGTCCTGGGTGTTGACAGTATGGGGAATGGTCCTGGGTGTTGACAGTATGGGGAATGGTCCTGGGTGTTGACAGTATGGGGAATGGTCCTGGGTGTTGACAGTATCAGGAACGGTCCTGGGTGTTGACAGTATGAGGAATGGTCCTGGGTGTTGACAGTATGGGGAAGGGTCCTGAGTGTTGACAGTATGGGGAATGGTCCTGGGTGTTGACAGTATGGGGAATGGTCCTGGGTGTTGACAGTACGGGGAATGGTCCTGGGTGTTGACAGTATGGGGAATGGTCCTGGGTGTTGACAGTATGAGGAATGGTCCTGGGTGTTGACAGTATGGGGAATGGTCCTGGGTGTTGACAGTATGGGGAATGGTCCTGGGTGTTGACAGTATGAGGAATGGTCCTGGGTGTTGACAGTATGGGGAATGGTCCTGGGTGTTGACAGTATGGGGAATGGTCCTGGGTGTTGACAGTATGGGGAATGGTCCTGGGTGTAGACAGTATGGGGAATGGTCCTGGGTGTAGACAGTATGAGGAATGGTCCTGGGTGTTGACAGTATGGGGAATGGTCCTGGGTGTTGACAGTATGGGGAATGGTCCTGGGTGTTGACAGTATGGGGAATGGTCCTGGGTGTTGGCAGTATGGGGAATGGTCCTGGGTGTTGACAGTATGAGGAATGGTCCTGGGTGTTGACAGTATGGGGAATGGTCCTGGGTGTTGACAGTATGGGGAATGGTCCTGGGTGTTGACAGTATGGGGAATGGTCCTGGGTGTTGACAGTATGGGGAAGGGTCCTGGGTGTAGACAGTATGGGGAATGGTCCTGGGTGTAGACAGTATGGGGAATGGTCCTGGGTGTAGACAGTATGGGGAGGGGTTCTGGGTGTAGACAGTATGGGGAAGGGTCCTGGGTGTAGACAGTATGGGGAATGGTCCTGGGTGTTGACAGTATGGGGAATGGTCCTGGGTGTTGAAAGTATGGGGAATGGTCCTGGGTGTTGACAGTATGGGGAATGGTCCTGGGTGTTGACAGTATGAGGAACGGTCCTGGGTGTTGACAGTATGAGGAATGGTCCTGGGTGCTGACAGTATGGGGAATGGTCCTGGGTGTTGACAGTATGGGGAATGGTCCTGGGTGTTGACAGTATGGGGAATGGTCCTGGGTGTTGACAGTATGGGGAATGGTCCTGGGTGTTGACAGTATGAGGAATGGTCCTGGGTGTTGACAGTATGGGGAATGGTCCTGGGTGTTGACAGTATGGGGAATGGTCCTGGGTGTTGACAGTATGAGGAATGGTCCTGGGTGTTGACAGTATGGGGAATGGTCCTGGGTGTTGACAGTATGAGGAATGGTCCTGGGTGTTGACAGTATGGGGAATGGTTCTGGGTGTTGACAGTATGGGGAATGGTCCTGGGTGTTGACAGTATGGGGAATGGTCCTGGGTGTTGATAGTATGAGGAATGGTCCTGGGTGTTGACAGTATGGGGAATGGTCCTGGGTGTTGACAGTATGGGGAATGGTCCTGGGTGTTGACAGTATGGGGAATGGTCCTGGGTGTTGACAGTATGGGGAAGGGTCCTGGGTGTAGACGGTATGGGGAATGGTCCTGGGTGTAGACAGTATGGGGAATGGTCCTGGGTGTAGACAGTATGGGGAGGGGTTCTGGCTGTAGACAGTATGGGGAGGGGTCCTGGGTGTAGACAGTATGGGGAATGTTCCTGGGTGTTGACAGTATGGGGAATGGTCCTGGGTGTTGACAGTATGGGGAAGGGTCCTGGGTGTAGACAGTATGGGGAATGGTCCTGGGTGTTGACAGTATGGGGAATGGTCCTGGGTGTTGACAGTATGGGGAATGGTCCTGGGTGTTGACAGTATGAGGAATGGTCCTGGGTGTTGACAGTATGGGGAATGGTCCTGGGTGTTGACAGTATGGGGAATGGTCCTGGGTGTTGACAGTATGGGGAATGGTCCTGGGTGTTGACAGTATCAGGAACGGTCCTGGGTGTTGACAGTATGAGGAATGGTCCTGGGTGTTGACAGTATGGGGAAGGGTCCTGAGTGTTGACAGTATGGGGAATGGTCCTGGGTGTTGACAGTATGGGGAATGGTCCTGGGTGTTGACAGTACGGGGAATGGTCCTGGGTGTTGACAGTATGGGGAATGGTCCTGGGTGTTGACAGTATGAGGAATGGTCCTGGGTGTTGACAGTATGGGGAATGGTCCTGGGTGTTGACAGTATGAGGAATGGTCCTGGGTGTTGACAGTATGGGGAATGGTCCTGGGTGTTGACAGTATGAGGAATGGTCCTGGGTGTTGACAGTATGAGGAATGGTCCTGGGTGTTGACAGTATGGGGAATGGTCCTGGGTGTTGACAGTATGGGGAATGGTCCTGGGTGCAGACAGTATGGGGAATGGTCCTGGGTGTTGACAGTATGGGGAATGGTCCTGGGTGTTGACAGTATGGGGAATGGTCCTGGGTGTTGACAGTATGGGGAATGGCCCTGGGTGTTGACAGTATGGGGAATGGTCCTGGGTGTTGACAGTATGAGGAATGGTCCTGGGTGTTGACAGTATGGGGAATGGTCCTGGGTGTTGACAGTATGGGGAATGGTCCTGGGTGTTGACAGTATGGGGAATGGTCCTGGGTGTTGACAGTATGGGGAAGGGTCCTGGGTGTAGACAGTATGGGGAATGGTCCTGGGTGTAGACAGTATGGGGAATGGTCCTGGGTGTAGACAATATGGGGAGGGGTTCTGGGTGTAGACAGTATGGGGAAGGGTCCTGGGTGTTGACAGTATGGGGAATGGTCCTGGGTGTTGACAGTATGGGGAGTGGTCCTGGGTGTTGACAGTATGGGGAATGGTCCTGGGTGTTGACAGTATGAGGAACGGTCCTGGGTGTTGACAGTATGAGGAATGGTCCTGGGTGTTGACAGTATGGGGAATGCTCCTGGGTGTTGACAGTATGGGGAATGGTCCTGGGTGTTGACAGTATGGGGAATGGTCCTGGGTGCAGACAGTATGGGGAATGGTCCTGGGTGTTGACAGTATGGGGAATGGTCCTGGGTGTTGACAGTATGGGGAATGGTCCTGGGTGTAGACAGTATGGGGAATGGTCCTGGGTGTAGACAGTATGAGGAATGGTCCTGGGTGTTGACAGTATGGGGAATGGTCCTGGGTGTTGACAGTATGGGGAATGGTCCTGGGTGTTGACAGTATGGGGAATGGTCCTGGGTGTTGGCAGTATGGGGAATGGTCCTGGGTGTTGACAGTATAAGGAATGGTCCTGGGTGTTGACAGTATGGGGAATGGTCCTGGGTGTTGACAGTATGGGGAATGGTCCTGGGTGTTGACAGTATGGGGAATGGTCCTGGGTGTTGACAGTATGGGGAAGGGTCCTGGGTGTAGACAGTATGGGGAATGGTCCTGGGTGTAGACAGTATGGGGAATGGTCCTGGGTGTAGACAGTATGGGGAGGGGTTCTGGGTGTAGACAGTATGGGGAAGGGTCCTGGGTGTAGACAGTATGGGGAATGGTCCTGGGTGTTGACAGTATGGGGAATGGTCCTGGGTGTTGAAAGTATGGGGAATGGTCCTGGGTGTTGACAGTATGGGGAATGGTCCTGGGTGTTGACAGTATGAGGAACGGTCCTGGGTGTTGACAGTATGAGGAATGGTCCTGGGTGTTGACAGTATGGGGAATGGTCCTGGGTGTTGACAGTATGGGGAATGGTCCTGGGTGTTGACAGTATGGGGAATGGTCCTGGGTGTTGACAGTATGGGGAATGGTCCTGGGTGTTGACAGTATGAGGAACGGTCCTGGGTGTTGACAGTATGAGGAATGGTCCTGGGTGTTGACAGTATGGGGAATGGTCCTGGGTGTTGACAGTATGGGGAATGGTCCTGGGTGTTGACAGTATGAGGAACGGTCCTGGGTGTTGACAGTATGAGGAATGGTCCTGGGTGTTGACAGTATGGGGAATGGTCCTGGGTGTTGACAGTATGGGGAATGGTCCTGGGTGTTGACAGTATGGGGAATGGTCCTGGGTGTTGACAGTATGGGGAATGGTCCTGGGTGTTGACAGTATGGGGAATGGTCCTGGGTGTTGACAGTATGGGGAATGGTCCTTGGTGTTGACAGTATGAGGAATGGTCCTGGGTGTTGACAGTATGGGGAATGGTCCTGGGTGTTGACAGTATGGGGAATGGTCCTGGGTGTTGACAGTATGAGGAATGGTCCTGGGTGTTGACAGTATGGGGAATGGTCCTGGGTGTTGACAGTATGAGGAATGGTCCTGGGTGTTGACAGTATGGGGAATGGTTCTGGGTGTTGACAGTATGGGGAATGGTCCTGGGTGTTGACAGTATGGGGAATGGTCCTGGGTGTTGATAGTATGAGGAATGGTCCTGGGTGTTGACAGTATGGGGAATGGTCCTGGGTGTTGACAGTATGGGGAATGGTCCTGGGTGTTGACAGTATGGGGAATGGTCCTGGGTGTTGACAGTATGGGGAAGGGTCCTGGGTGTAGACGGTATGGGGAATGGTCCTGGGTGTAGACAGTATGGGGAATGGTCCTGGGTGTAGACAGTATGGGGAGGGGTTCTGGCTGTAGACAGTATGGGGAGTGGTCCTGGGTGTAGACAGTATGGGGAATGTTCCTGGGTGTTGACAGTATGGGGAATGGTCCTGGGTGTTGACAGTATGGGGAAGGGTCCTGGGTGTAGACAGTATGGGGAATGGTCCTGGGTGTTGACAGTATGGGGAATGGTCCTGGGTGTTGACAGTATGGGGAATGGTCCTGGGTGTTGACAGTATGAGGAATGGTCCTGGGTGTTGACAGTATGGGGAATGGTCCTGGGTGTTGACAGTATGGGGAATGGTCCTGGGTGTTGACAGTATGGGGAATGGTCCTGGGTGTTGACAGTATCAGGAACGGTCCTGGGTGTTGACAGTATGAGGAATGGTCCTGGGTGTTGACAGTATGGGGAAGGGTCCTGAGTGTTGACAGTATGGGGAATGGTCCTGGGTGTTGACAGTATGGGGAATGGTCCTGGGTGTTGACAGTACGGGGAATGGTCCTGGGTGTTGACAGTATGGGGAATGGTCCTGGGTGTTGACAGTATGAGGAATGGTCCTGGGTGTTGACAGTATGGGGAATGGTCCTGGGTGTTGACAGTATGAGGAATGGTCCTGGGTGTTGACAGTATGGGGAATGGTCCTGGGTGTTGACAGTATGAGGAATGGTCCTGGGTGTTGACAGTATGAGGAATGGTCCTGGGTGTTGACAGTATGGGGAATGGTCCTGGGTGTTGACAGTATGGGGAATGGTCCTGGGTGCAGACAGTATGGGGAATGGTCCTGGGTGTTGACAGTATGGGGAATGGTCCTGGGTGTTGACAGTATGGGGAATGGTCCTGGGTGTTGACAGTATGGGGAATGGCCCTGGGTGTTGACAGTATGGGGAATGGTCCTGGGTGTTGTCAGTATGAGGAATGGTCCTGGGTGTTGACAGTATGGGGAATGGTCCTGGGTGTTGACAGTATGGGGAATGGTCCTGGGTGTTGACAGTATGGGGAATGGTCCTGGGTGTTGACAGTATGGGGAAGGGTCCTGGGTGTAGACAGTATGGGGAATGGTCCTGGGTGTAGACAGTATGGGGAATGGTCCTGGGTGTAGACAATATGGGGAGGGGTTCTGGGTGTAGACAGTATGGGGAAGGGTCCTGGGTGTTGACAGTATGGGGAATGGTCCTGGGTGTTGACAGTATGGGGAGTGGTCCTGGGTGTTGACAGTATGGGGAATGGTCCTGGGTGTTGACAGTATGAGGAACGGTCCTGGGTGTTGACAGTATGAGGAATGGTCCTGGGTGTTGACAGTATGGGGAATGCTCCTGGGTGTTGACAGTATGGGGAATGGTCCTGGGTGTTGACAGTATGGGGAATGGTCCTGGGTGCAGACAGTATGGGGAATGGTCCTGGGTGTTGACAGTATGGGGAATGGTCCTGGGTGTTGACAGTATGGGGAATGGTCCTGGGTGTAGACAGTATGGGGAATGGTCCTGGGTGTAGACAGTATGAGGAATGGTCCTGGGTGTTGACAGTATGGGGAATGGTCCTGGGTGTTGACAGTATGGGGAATGGTCCTGGGTGTTGACAGTATGGGGAATGGTCCTGGGTGTTGGCAGTATGGGGAATGGTCCTGGGTGTTGACAGTATAAGGAATGGTCCTGGGTGTTGACAGTATGGGGAATGGTCCTGGGTGTTGACAGTATGGGGAATGGTCCTGGGTGTTGACAGTATGGGGAATGGTCCTGGGTGTTGACAGTATGGGGAAGGGTCCTGGGTGTAGACAGTATGGGAAATGGTCCTGGGTGTAGACAGTATGGGGAATGGTCCTGGGTGTAGACAGTATGGGGAGGGGTTCTGGGTGTAGACAGTATGGGGAAGGGTCCTGGGTGTAGACAGTATGGGGAATGGTCCTGGGTGTTGACAGTATGGGGAATGGTCCTGGGTGTTGAAAGTATGGGGAATGGTCCTGGGTGTTGACAGTATGGGGAATGGTCCTGGGTGTTGACAGTATGAGGAACGGTCCTGGGTGTTGACAGTATGAGGAATGGTCCTGGGTGTTGACAGTATGGGGAATGGTCCTGGGTGTTGACAGTATGGGGAATGGTCCTGGGTGTTGACAGTATGGGGAATGGTCCTGGGTGTTGACAGTATGGGGAATGGTCCTGGGTGTTGACAGTATGAGGAATGGTCCTGGGTGTTGACAGTATGGGGAATGGTCCTGGGTGTTGACAGTATGGGGAATGGTCCTGGGTGTTGACAGTATGAGGAATGGTCCTGGGTGTTGACAGTATGGGGAATGGTCCTGGGTGTTGACAGTATGAGGAATGGTCCTGGGTGTTGACAGTATGGGGAATGGTCCTGGGTGTTGACAGTATGGGGAATGGTCCTGGGTGTTGACAGTATGGGGAATGGTCCTGGGTGTTGACAGTATGAGGAATGGTCCTGGGTGTTGACAGTATGGGGAATGGTCCTGGGTGTTGACAGTATGGGGAATGGTCCTGGGTGTTGACAGTATGGGGAATGGTCCTGGGTGTTGACAGTATGGGGAAGGGTCCTGGGTGTAGACGGTATGGGGAATGGTCCTGGGTGTAGACAGTATGGGGAATGGTCCTGGGTGTAGACAGTATGGGGAGGGGTTCTGGCTGTAGACAGTATGGGGAGGGGTCCTGGGTGTAGACAGTATGGGGAATGTTCCTGGGTGTTGACAGTATGGGGAATGGTCCTGGGTGTTGACAGTATGGGGAATGGTCCTGGGTGTTGACAGTATGGGGAATGGTCCTGGGTGTTGACAGTATGGGGAAGGGTCCTGGGTGTAGACAGTATGGGGAATGGTCCTGGGTGTTGACAGTATGGGGAATGGTCCTGGGTGTTGACAGTATGGGGAATGGTCCTGGGTGTTGACAGTATGAGGAATGGTCCTGGGTGTTGACAGTATGGGGAATGGTCCTGGGTGTTGACAGTATGGGGAATGGTCCTGGGTGTTGACAGTATCAGGAACGGTCCTGGGTGTTGACAGTATGAGGAATGGTCCTGGGTGTTGACAGTATGGGGAAGGGTCCTGAGTGTTGACAGTATGGGGAATGGTCCTGGGTGTTGACAGTATGGGGAATGGTCCTGGGTGTTGACAGTACGGGGAATGGTCCTGGGTGTTGACAGTATGGGGAATGGTCCTGGGTGTTGACAGTATGAGGAATGGTCCTGGGTGTTGACAGTATGGGGAATGGTCCTGGGTGTTGACAGTATGAGGAATGGTCCTGGGTGTTGACAGTATGGGGAATGGTCCTGGGTGTTGACAGTATGAGGAATGGTCCTGGGTGTTGACAGTATGAGGAATGGTCCTGGGTGTTGACAGTATGGGGAATGGTCCTGGGTGTTGACAGTATGGGGAATGGTCCTGGGTGTTGACAGTATGAAGAATGGTCCTGGGTGTTGACAGTATGAGGAATGGTCCTGGGTGTTGACAGTATGAGGAATGGTCCTGGGTGTTGACAGTATGGGGAAGGGTCCTGAGTGTTGACAGTATGGGGAATGGTCCTGGGTGTTGACAGTATGGGGAATGGTCCTGGGTGTTGACAGTATGAGGAATGGTCCTGGGTGTTGACAGTCTGGGGAATGGTCCTGGGTGTTGACAGTATGGGGAATGGTCCTGGGTGTTGACAGTATGGGGAATGGTCCTGGGTGTTGACAGTATGGGGAATGGTCCTGGGTGTTGACAGTATGGGGAATGGTCCTGGGTGTTGACAGTATGAGGAATGGTCCTGGGTGTTGACAGTATGGGGAATGGTCCTGGGTGTTGACAGTATGGGGAATGGTCCTGGGTGTTGACAGTATGAGGAATGGTCCTGGGTGTTGACAGTATGGGGAATGGTCCTGGGTGTTGACAGTATGAGGAATGGTCCTGGGTGTTGACAGTATGGGGAATGGTCCTGGGTGTTGACAGTATGGGGAATGGTCCTGGGTGTTGACAGTATGGGGAATGGTCCTGGGTGTTGACAGTATGAGGAATGGTCCTGGGTGTTGACAGTATGGGGAATGGTCCTGGGTGTTGACAGTATGGGGAATGGTCCTGGGTGTTGACAGTATGGGGAATGGTCCTGGGTGTTGACAGTATGGGGAAGGGTCCTGGGTGTAGACGGTATGGGGAATGGTCCTGGGTGTAGACAGTATGGGGAATGGTCCTGGGTGTAGACAGTATGGGGAGGGGTTCTGGCTGTAGACAGTATGGGGAGGGGTCCTGGGTGTAGACAGTATGGGGAATGTTCCTGGGTGTTGACAGTATGGGGAATGGTCCTGGGTGTTGACAGTATGGGGAATGGTCCTGGGTGTTGACAGTATGGGGAATGGTCCTGGGTGTTGACAGTATGGGGAAGGGTCCTGGGTGTAGACAGTATGGGGAATGGTCCTGGGTGTTGACAGTATGGGGAATGGTCCTGGGTGTTGACAGTATGGGGAATGGTCCTGGGTGTTGACAGTATGAGGAATGGTCCTGGGTGTTGACAGTATGGGGAATGGTCCTGGGTGTTGACAGTATGGGGAATGGTCCTGGGTGTTGACAGTATCAGGAACGGTCCTGGGTGTTGACAGTATGAGGAATGGTCCTGGGTGTTGACAGTATGGGGAAGGGTCCTGAGTGTTGACAGTATGGGGAATGGTCCTGGGTGTTGACAGTATGGGGAATGGTCCTGGGTGTTGACAGTACGGGGAATGGTCCTGGGTGTTGACAGTATGGGGAATGGTCCTGGGTGTTGACAGTATGAGGAATGGTCCTGGGTGTTGACAGTATGGGGAATGGTCCTGGGTGTTGACAGTATGAGGAATGGTCCTGGGTGTTGACAGTATGGGGAATGGTCCTGGGTGTTGACAGTATGAGGAATGGTCCTGGGTGTTGACAGTATGAGGAATGGTCCTGGGTGTTGACAGTATGGGGAATGGTCCTGGGTGTTGACAGTATGGGGAATGGTCCTGGGTGTTGACAGTATGAAGAATGGTCCTGGGTGTTGACAGTATGAGGAATGGTCCTGGGTGTTGACAGTATGAGGAATGGTCCTGGGTGTTGACAGTATGGGGAAGGGTCCTGAGTGTTGACAGTATGGGGAATGGTCCTGGGTGTTGACAGTATGGGGAATGGTCCTGGGTGTTGACAGTATGAGGAATGGTCCTGGGTGTTGACAGTCTGGGGAATGGTCCTGGGTGTTGACAGTATGGGGAATGGTCCTGGGTGTTGACAGTATGGGGAATGGTCCTGGGTGTTGACAGTATGGGGAATGGTCCTGGGTGTTGACAGTATGGGGAATGGTCCTGGGTGTTGACAGTATGGGGAAGGGTCCTGGGTGTAGACAGTATGGGGAATGGTCCTGGGTGTTGACAGTATGGGGAGTGGTCCTGGGTGTTGACAGTATGGGGAATGGTCCTGGGTGTTGACAGTATGAGGAACGGTCCTGGGTGTTGACAGTATGAGGAATGGTCCTGGGTGTTGACAGTATGCGGAATGCTCCTGGGTGTTGACAGTATGGGGAATGGTCCTGGGTGTTGACAGTATGGGGAATGGTCCTGGGTGCAGACAGTATGGGGAATGGTCCTGGGTGTTGACAGTATGGGGAATGGTCCTGGGTGTTGACAGTATGGGGAATGGTCCTGGGTGTAGACAGTATGGGGAATGGTCCTGGGTGTAGACAGTATGAGGAATGGTCCTGGGTGTTGACAGTATGGGGAATGGTCCTGGGTGTTGACAGTATGGGGAATGGTCCTGGGTGTTGACAGTATGGGGA
Source organism: Somniosus microcephalus (assembly GCF_052327205.1). Taxonomy (NCBI): domain Eukaryota; kingdom Metazoa; phylum Chordata; class Chondrichthyes; order Squaliformes; family Somniosidae; genus Somniosus; species Somniosus microcephalus. The sequence goes on along the minus strand of NC_141000.1, from coordinate 9,815,168 downwards.
ATGGTCCTGGGTGTTGGCAGTATGGGGAATGGTCCTGGGTGTTGACAGTATGAGGAATGGTCCTGGGTGTTGACAGTATGGGGAATGGTCCTGGGTGTTGACAGTATGGGGAATGGTCCTGGGTGTTGACAGTATGGGGAATGGTCCTGGGTGTTGACAGTATGGGGAAGGGTCCTGGGTGTAGACAGTATGGGGAATGGTCCTGGGTGTAGACAGTATGGGGAATGGTCCTGGGTGTAGACAGTATGGGGAGGGGTTCTGGGTGTAGACAGTATGGGGAAGGGTCCTGGGTGTAGACAGTATGGGGAATGGTCCTGGGTGTTGACAGTATGGGGAATGGTCCTGGGTGTTGAAAGTATGGGGAATGGTCCTGGGTGTTGACAGTATGGGGAATGGTCCTGGGTGTTGACAGTATGAGGAACGGTCCTGGGTGTTGACAGTATGAGGAATGGTCCTGGGTGTTGACAGTATGGGGAATGGTCCTGGGTGTTGACAGTATGGGGAATGGTCCTGGGTGTTGACAGTATGGGGAATGGTCCTGGGTGTTGACAGTATGGGGAATGGTCCTGGGTGTTGACAGTATGAGGAATGGTCCTGGGTGTTGACAGTATGGGGAATGGTCCTGGGTGTTGACAGTATGGGGAATGGTCCTGGGTGTTGACAGTATGAGGAATGGTCCTGGGTGTTGACAGTATGGGGAATGGTCCTGGGTGTTGACAGTATGAGGAATAGTCCTGGGTGTTGACAGTATGGGGAATGGTCCTGGGTGTTGACAGTATGGGGAATGGTCCTGGGTGTTGACAGTATGGGGAATGGTCCTGGGTGTTGACAGTATGAGGAATGGTCCTGGGTGTTGACAGTATGGGGAATGGTCCTGGGTGTTGACAGTATGGGGAATGGTCCTGGGTGTTGACAGTATGGGGAATGGTCCTGGGTGTTGACAGTATGGGGAAGGGTCCTGGGTGTAGACGGTATGGGGAATGGTCCTGGGTGTAGACAGTATGGGGAATGGTCCTGGGTGTAGACAGTATGGGGAGGGGTTCTGGCTGCAGACAGTATGGGGAGGGGTCCTGGGTGTAGACAGTATGGGGAATGTTCCTGGGTGTTGACAGTATGGGGAATGGTCCTGGGTGTTGACAGTATGGGGAATGGTCCTGGGTGTTGACAGTATGGGGAATGGTCCTGGGTGTTGACAGTATGGGGAAGGGTCCTGGGTGTAGACAGTATGGGGAATGGTCCTGGGTGTTGACAGTATGGGGAATGGTCCTGGGTGTTGACAGTATGGGGAATGGTCCTGGGTGTTGACAGTATGAGGAATGGTCCTGGGTGTTGACAGTATGGGGAATGGTCCTGGGTGTTGACAGTATGGGGAATGGTCCTGGGTGTTGACAGTATGGGGAATGGTCCTGGGTGTTGACAGTATCAGGAACGGTCCTGGGTGTTGACAGTATGAGGAATGGTCCTGGGTGTTGACAGTATGGGGAAGGGTCCTGAGTGTTGACAGTATGGGTAATGGTCCTGGGTGTTGACAGTATGGGGAATGGTCCTGGGTGTTGACAGTACGGGGAATGGTCCTGGGTGTTGACAGTATGGGGAATGGTCCTGGGTGTTGACAGTATGAGGAATGGTCCTGGGTGTTGACAGTATGGGGAATGGTCCTGGGTGTTGACAGTATGAGGAATGGTCCTGGGTGTTGACAGTATGGGGAATGGTCCTGGGTGTTGACAGTATGAGGAATGGTCCTGGGTGTTGACAGTATGAGGAATGGTCCTGGGTGTTGACAGTATGGGGAATGGTCCTGGGTGTTGACAGTATGGGGAATGGTCCTGGGTGTTGACAGTATGAAGAATGGTCCTGGGTGTTGACAGTATGAGGAATGGTCCTGGGTGTTGACAGTATGAGGAATGGTCCTGGGTGTTGACAGTATGGGGAAGGGTCCTGAGTGTTGACAGTATGGGGAATGGTCCTGGGTGTTGACAGTATGAGGAATGGTCCTGGGTGTTGACAGTATGGGGAATGGTCCTGGGTGTTGACAGTATGGGGAATGGTCCTGGGTGTTGACAGTATGGGGAATGGTCCTGAGTGTTGACAGTATGGGGAATGGTCCTGGGTGTAGACAGTATGGGGAATGGTCCTGGGTGTTGACAGTATGAGGAATGTTCCTTGGTGTTGACAGTATCGGGAATGGTCCTGGGTGTTGACAGTATGGGGAATGGTCCTGGGTGTTGACAGTATGAGGAATGGTCCTGGGTGTTGACAGTATGGGGAATGGTCCTGGGTGTTGACAGTATGGGGAATGGTCATGGGTGTTGACAGTATGGGGAATGGTCCTGGGTGTTGACAGTATGAGGAATGGTCCTGGGTGTTGACAGTATGGGGAATGGTCCTGGGTGTTGACAGTATGGGGAATGGTCCTGGGTGTTGACAGTATGGGGAATGGTCCTGGGTGTTGACAGTATGGGGAAAGGTCCTGGGTGTAGACAGTATGGGGAATGGTCCTGGGTGTTGACAGTATGGGGAATGGTCCTTGGTGTTGACAGTATGGGGAATGGTCCTTGGTGTTGACAGTATGAGGAATGTTCCTGGGTGTTGACAGTATGGGGAATGGTCCTTTGTGTTGACAGTATGAGGAATGGTCCTTGGTGTTGACAGTATGAGGAATGGTCCTGTGTGTTGACAGTATGGGGAATGGTCCTTGGTGTTGACAGTATGGGGAATGGACATGGGTGTTGACAGTATGAGGAATGGTCCTGGGTGTTGACAGTATGGGGAATGGTCCTGGGTGTTGACAGTATGGGGAATGGTCCTGGGTGTTGACAGAATGGGGAATGGTCCTGGGTGTTGACAGTATGGGGAATGGTCCTGGGTGTTGACAGTATGAGGAATGGTCCTTGGTGTTGACAGTATGGGGAATGGTCCTGGGTGTTGACAGTATGGGGAATGGTCCTGGGTGTTGACAGTATGGGGAATGGTCCTCGGTGTTGACAGTATGAGGAATGGTCCTGGGTGTTGACAGTATGGGGAATGGTCCTGGGTGTTGACAGTATGAGGAATGGTCCTGGGTGTTGACAGTATGGGGAATGGTCCTGGGTGTTGACAGTATGGGGAATGGTCCTGGGTGTTGACAGTATGGGGAATGGTCCTGGGTGTTGACAGTATGAGGAATGGTCCTGGGTGTTGACAGTATGGGGAATGGTCCTGGGTGTTGACAGTATGGGGAATGGTCCTGGGTGTTGACAGTATGGGGAATGGTCCTGGGTGTTGACAGTATGGGGAAGGGTCCTGGGTGTAGACGGTATGGGGAATGGTCCTGGGTGTAGACAGTATGGGGAATGGTCCTGGGTGTAGACAGTATGGGGAGGGGTTCTGGCTGTAGACAGTATGGGGAGGGGTCCTGGGTGTAGACAGTATGGGGAATGTTCCTGGGTGTTGACAGTATGGGGAATGGTCCTGGGTGTTGACAGTATGGGGAATGGTCCTGGGTGTTGACAGTATGGGGAATGGTCCTGGGTGTAGACAGTATGGGGAATGGTCCTGGGTGTTGACAGTATGGGGAATGGTCCTGGGTGTTGACAGTATGGGGAATGGTCCTGGGTGTTGACAGTATGAGGAATGGTCCTGGGTGTTGACAGTATGGGGAATGGTCCTGGGTGTTGACAGTATGGGGAATGGTCCTGGGTGTTGACAGTATGGGGAATGGTCCTGGGTGTTGACAGTATCAGGAACGATCCTGGGTGTTGACAGTATGGGGAATGGTCCTGGGTGTTGACAGTATGGGGAATGGTCCTGGGTGTTGACAGTATGAAGAATGGTCCTGGGTGTTGACAGTATGAGGAATGGTCCTGGGTGTTGACAGTATGGGGAATGGTCCTGGGTGTTGACAGTATGAGGAATGGTCCTGGGTGTTGACAGTATGGGGAAGGGTCCTGAGTGTTGACAGTATGGGGAATGGTCCTGGGTGTTGACAGTATGGGGAATGGTCCTGGGTGTTGACAGTATGGGGAATGCTCCTGGGTGTTGACAGTATGGGGAATGGTCCTGGGTGTTGACAGTATGGGGAATGGTCCTGGGTGTTGACAGTATGGGGAATGGTCCTGGGTGTTGACAGTATGGGGAATGGTCCTGGGTGTTGACAGAATGGGGAATGGTCCTGGGTGTTGATTGTACTTTCATAGGTCTTTACAGCCGGCAGAGGGAACCATTGCAGCGAAAAGGACTTTGTGCTAATTCACTGCACCATCCAGTCCCTGACCTCTGTTGCCCGGTCCGTATGGTGCTGGATTGGAACAATTACATACGGTTGGTTTGGATTGTTCCGGCCACCTGGAATTCGGGGCTAAATTGAAATTGTACATTTTGCACAATTATTTTAATCTGTAATATAAAGTGGGCTTGTTATTGTGCTTGTCATTGAACTGTACGGATTCTCTCTCTTTTCTAGGCGAAAACTTACTGCAAAAACAAAGAAATGGAAATCCATATTTAACCTGGGACGATTAGGGAATGACTCAAAGGGTAAACTGAGTCGAAATGGCAGCGTGTTTGTGAGAGGACATCAATTTGCAGGTAAGGAGAATACTGACATCTGGTGGCAGTAACTTTGGTGTTCACAGCTGGCCCAGGTTTTCTCAATAACAACAGAAAATGCTGGAAAAACTCAGCAGGTCAGGCAACATCCGTGGAGAGAAATTTGAGTTGACGTTTCGGGTCGAACCCTTCTTCAAAACTGGAAAGAAAAGAAAATAGATCGAAGGCAGGGCTGTGCTCGGACAAAAGAAGTAAAAGAAACAAAAGCTGTAAAAGAGACATAAAAGGTATTCGAAGCTAGACGAGATGGTAATAGGCTGAGAGTAGGTGTGAAGTGTACTGGCAGGGCAAGAGATAGCTGCCAGGTGTGAGAGAGAAACAAAAGGAAAGCGGGGGGGGGGAAGGAGTGGAAAAATTACAAGAAAAAATGTAATAGGGGCCAAGGTTATGATCTGAAATTGTTGAACTCGATATTGAGTCCGGAAGGCTGCAGAGTGCCTAATCGGAAGATAAGGTGCTGTTCCTCGAGCTTACGTTGAGCTTCCGTGGGACAATACAAGAGGCCAAGGACGGTGAGGTCCGAGTGGGAAGCAGCTTTTGGGGAAATAAAAGGAAATTATGGGCGGAACTTTTAACATTCGGCGGGGGGGCAAAAAACAGGCGGTAGTGGACCGGCCGCCCTTTATACACCCTGCGGCCCCCCAGCCCCCACCCCCTCATTTATCCTTTCCATTGACTTCAATGGATACAGTTCTGTTTTGCAAATTGGCAGAACAAGTAAGAATTTAAATTTAATGCTCACAAATGCAAAATGTTACAAGCTGGGAGGAAAAATGAGCAACATATGTGAGGGAATAGATTTAACACAGGGAGACTTTGAAAGGGAGCAGGGAGTGACTGTAAACTCATTGGAAGTAATTTTGACTTTGGGTGACAGTGTAAAGCGGACAATATCGGATCAGCTGACCATTACACATCTCTCCCTATTTTGATTTCCATTTCCATTTCAATGAGAGATGTATAACGGGGTGGCTGATCCGATATCGCACGTTTTACACTAAAGTTAAAATGGCCCTCAGTTGTTTTTAATATCAAGACAATGTGGAAAAATCAAACAGAATGTTGGGGTGCATAGCGAGAATAGGGTCTACAGAGGTATGGCTGAAGTTTTTAAATGGCCTGGTTAGACCAACCGCTATGCAATTCTGGTTACCACACTGCAAAAGAGATATGCGGCCATTGACAAAGGTACAGAGAAGAGCCACAAGAACGGTCCCAAATGTTAAGGGGATGAACTTTGAGGAAAGATGTATTAAAGAGAGAAGGTGACCTCATTGAGCTATACAGGTTGAGCGTCCCAAATCCACAGTTCCGGAATTAGAGGCAGGCGTCCGGAATCCGTAAAATGTTCCGGAATCCGGACACCCTGAGGGAGGCTTACCAAAAACCGGAAATATCGCTTTCCAGTTTTGAAGAAGGGTTTCAACCCGAAATGTCAACTCAAATTTCTCTCCACGGATGTTGCCTGACCTGCTGAGTTTTTCTAGCATTCTCTGTTGTTATTTTGGATTTCCAGCATCTGCAGTATTTTGCTATCCCCCAGGCATTTCCGGACTCGGCACATGTTTCTGATGTCCGAAGTCCGGAAATATCGCAACCTGGGCTCGGGTGTTTCCGGACTTCGGACATCAGAAACACGTTCCGAAGTCCAGAAAAACCCGAAAACCGGCTCGGCCTCGGTCCCGAGGTTGCCGGATTCGGGACGCTCAACCTGTATAAAGTATTAAATGGCACAGATAAGTTGAACCCAGAATATTACTTCAAGGACATTCAGGTAAGGCAGTGGGATCAAAGACATTGGGGATGTTCAAAATGCAGTTTGACGTTAGGCTTGGTGAGTTGGAATGGCAGAGGATTGAGCTCGATAGGCCAAATCTCCTTTTCTTCTCTTTTGTTTTTTCATGATTCTAATTAGACTTTTCAGTGGTGAGCACCAGTGTGGGGGAAGTATTGATTAAGCTGATGTCCTGTGAAATCCATGTTACTTTGTCACATCTGACAGATAGGTGGTTTGTGAACAAATAGTGTTATCTATTGGCTAATAAAAAAGGAATGCGAACAATAATGTCTTGAAATTACATTGTGCACTTTCATAAAACATATGCGTGAATATATACCAAAATGTGGGGTTTGGGGATTTCAGACTATGGTCGACTCTGCTCTTGTGGGGAAAGGGTGGTCAGTTTTCACTAAAAACTGACGACAGAGTCAGGCTTTAAAAATAAAGAAACTCAAGATACCAAAAAAGGCAGTAACACGGTGAAGTGCTGTGCAAGGTTTAAAAGACAGGAGACTGCAGGGGAGAGGAGGTTTGGCCCTAGGCTGTAGGACAGAATGAAGAGGGGGGTGGGGGGGGTTCTTCTGCTTCAGTTAAGTAAAATAACCCACAAAGCACTGTGCCTTCATTGTTTTTATATCACACGTGAGGATAAGTTTTACTGATTGAACGAAGTGGAATGAAACCGCTTTAACAACATGAACCAAGTCTCATCTCATCTAATACGACAGCAAAATACTGCGGATGCTGGAAATCCGAAATAACAACAGAAAATGCTGGAAAAACTCAGCAGGTCAGGCAGCATCCGTGGAGAGAGAAACAAAGTTAACGTTTCAGGTCGATGACCTTTCGTCAGAAGGGTCTTCGACCTGAAACGTTAACTCTGTTTCTCTCTCCACGGATGCTGCCTGACCTGCTGAGTTTTTCCAGCATTTTTTGTTGTTATTTCTCATCTCATCTAAACTTGGTCCATATTTGGAAAGATTGAAGAAATACATGTGAAAGACGTGGAGGGCTGGTCCAGATCACAAGGAGGTTTCACTTTTAAACACCTGGGTCCCACTCTCGTGCAAATATGTATGGGGCAGTAAGTAAGTCAACTCCCATTAGCCTAAGGTGCTCAGACCATATACGAGAGTGACTGACGCCATTGAACCCGAGAAGGTATCTACGGCAGACCTGAAATTGGAACGGGTTTATTAAATATTCCTGCTATTGTACGCTTTTGTAGGAGTCTCTGCACTCCTAACAAAGAATCTATAACTTACTGGAAGTTAACAAACTGAATTTATTGTCTAAGAACTTTACAAAACAAGAAACTACAGGAGAAGCTCAAAACAGGTCTTTTCTCTTTCAATCCACACGAGGACTGGCTGGTCCCGCCCTCTACCTCTGACGTCATGACGTCATCACGTTTCCCGCCGAAGGGGACGTCATGTGACCCACGTGATGACGTCATCGCGTCAGATCGCGATGTTGTCGATCTAGCTCTGTTTAACCAGAGCCAACTTGAAAGGTAATAACATTGGTTACAGACAATTAATGCTAGAGGTAATAACATTGGTTACAGACAATTATGTAAGTCACTTAGTGGTTTTGCCACACTTTGATATATATCACTTACATAAAACACCTAGGGTGCATTTTTCCTCTTCGGATGCCCAGGCACAGAATTGTGTGTGTAAGAGGAGCGATGCACCCAGCTTTCCTGTCTCAGGTATGAAGAGCAACAGCCAGAGGCCCCAAAGCTCCAATATCACCTTGGGGCAGACGGACAACTTTGTAAATTTACCGCTCCTTTCCCATTAACTTTCAGGCTGCCCCGGCACTATACACACACACTCTCCAGTCCATGGGGTCTTGGAGCAAGCTCCTATTCCAGGATTCTTCGGGAGCCCCTTCACTAACACAATGGGTCTCTTCCCCCTTTTTCCTCTTCGCCTTGCAACCTGGCGTTCATGGGCAGAGGGCAAAGGAAAGCCCCTCCTTATATGTAAATATACATTTTCATGAAATATGTGCAAACATATACCTAAATGTACAATGGCTTCCAAATATATACATGAACTATGACACACTGTGCAAATATTAATGTAGGAATGTTTAACATATTTGTATGTCATTCTTTCTCTGTAGCTTAATGGACGTATTAAGCCAATTTTTTTCAGACATGCTAAAATAGTTTGGAATCCTGATATTTACACAGAACAATTTCAATATTATGAAATTGACACAAAGCTGCATTCAATTGTATTAAGGCTACAAGATTGAAAAGGCTGTACTGCAAGTTTAACAACACCTCAATGTGCGCTGCACATGGCATTTCCTTATAATGGTGCAAATTATTTTCCATGTGCCTGGAGTATGATTCTCTGATTGTTGTTCAGTCTGGCGCAGGAGCCCGAGAACATTCCTGAAACCACCAGAATCACAAAACATGATTAAAATCCCAGACAACATATACACAATTTAATGTAACATATGCCAGAAATAACTTGCATTTATATAACGCCTTCTGTGACCTCAAGACGTCCCGAAGCATTTTACAGCCAATAAAGTATTTTTCCATTTGAAGTGTAGTCACTGTTGTAATGTAGGGGAAAACCGGCAGCCAATTTGCACACAGCAAGATCCCACAAACAGCAATAAGATGAATGACCAGATACTCTGTTTTAGTGATGTTGGCCAGGACACCGGGGATAACTCCCCTGCTCTTCTTCGAATAGTGCCAGGGGATATTTTGTATCCACCTGAGAGAGCAGACGGGGCCTCGGCTTAACATCTTATCCAAAAGACGGCACCTCTGACAGTGCAGCACTCCCTCAGTACTGCACTGGAGTGTCAGCTTGGATCTTGTGCTTAAGTCTTTGGAGTGGGACTTGAACCCACAACCTTCTGACTCAGAGATGAGAGTGCTCCTACTGAGCCAAGGCTGACAGTGAAAGGTTACAACCCAATGTTATGGTTCGCAGGGCACTGACATAATGGCCACACTTTGATCACAGTGTATAATGTCTGAACCTCTTCACTAGGTTGCAGTCTTGTGACTCCTTTCCTAGTTTTCTTATTCTAATCATATTTCTTACTCACCAAATCTCTGTTCTGTTTCTTTTTGCTCAGAGAAGGCCAACATTCGACCTGCGAAGAGCATGGAGTCCCTTTGTTCTTTGCCAACAGAAGGTAAGACTTTCTATCTGCTGTACCATTTCACATTCTCGTATTGTTGAAGGAAAATGGAATGTAATCTAACGTTAACTCCAGCCTGAAATCAGCGATGCTGCGAAAGGCATTTCACCAGATTAACACAGCCGTGGGTCCAAATTTAAAAACATAGCATTGAAATATGAGAACGCACTGAGGGAGCATCCCATTCTACATGACATCAGCCCAAGACCATTACAGCTAGACTGGCAAATTACCTGCGACAGAGTACATTAAAAAGAGAGTCATTGTGAGCACCCCTTTAAAAAAATTAAACAAAGAATTCTGAATAATTTTGGCATCTTTTTGCTTTGTTTCATCTACAGGTACTTGTATGGAGTCTTATTTCATTAGTGAATGTCAGTGGTATAATTGAGTGTACTGATACATTTACGCTGCTGAGCCTGGTAATGAAAAGGAGGAAAATTAACATTAGAAGGGGCACAAATCAGTAACAAGCAGTGTATGTAAATTCATTCCCTCTTTCAATTCAATTCAATTCAAATCGCTTTATTGGCATGACAAGGTACATCTTATGTTGCCAAAGCATCGAAAAACATTTATGGTTGAACACATAAACACAGATCTATGCATGCAGTGTACTGGCAGCACGGTGGCATAGTGGTTAGCACTGTTACCTCACAGCGCCAAGGACCTGGGTTAAAATCCGGCCTCGGGTGACTGTCTGTGTGGAGTTTGCACATTCTCCCTGTGTTTGCGTGGGTTTTCTCCGGGTGCTCCGGTTTCCTCCCACAGTCGAATAGATGTGTGGGTTAGGTTGATTGGCCATGATAAAAAAAAAATTGGCCCTTAGTGTTAGGGGGGATTAAATATATGGAGTGATAGGGCTTGGGTGGGATGGCTGTCGGTGTAGGGACTGGGTGCTAGGGTTTGGATGATCAGCCATGATCTCGTTGAATGACGGAGCAGGCTCGAAGGCACGAATGTCCTGTTTCTATGTAAACAGATATATCCCTGAGTGTATAAATATAATTTGTATATACTCTTTTCTTAGATTTACTGGTTGTCCCTCTGTTTATGGCACGCTGTAACATAGTGTGCCGCTAAGGTTACACAATTTCTCTCTTCCCCTAGTAGATATGGGAGTTTTTGGTCGTCATTCAAATTCCTGAATTCCGGGCATATTTTTGTGAATTTTGGGTAGAAATTCTCCCTTATGCCCTGATATTTTCTACAAGCTGTGAGGAAGTGCATCTCTGTCTCCACCACTCCCTGACTGCAGTGAGAGCATATCCTGTCCTCTCTTGGTAGCCGTGTCTGCCTGTGTCTACCTTTTTCAATGGCCAGGCTATGTTCACTAAGTCTGTACATTGTCAAGGTTTTTCTCAGTTTGCCATCCTTTACCATGGTCAGGTAATCAGCCATGTTGTATTGTCTGTTTAGGGCCAAGTAGCAATTGAGTTTGTTTTGGGTTTTTGTTGTTTCTGCCCAATATGACAGATATTTTTCCTTTTGCTTAGTGACGATTGTGTTGGGTCGAATTCTTTGTGTTACGCTGTCACTGTCCTGGGGCTGGTTATTGTTAGTAGTGTTAGTAGTTACTTCACTGAGTCCCAGGACTAGTTGACTGAGGGTATTCTTCTTTATGATCCTCTCTTGGCATTTCAGGGCTTCGTAATGATAGCAGTGGGGGTTGCTTATTTTTAGGTGTTTCCAAAATTTGGTGGCTCTTTTTTGGATAGTAATTATTAATGGATATTGGCCTAGTTCTGCCCTGCATGCATTGTTTACGGTTTTCCTTTGAGTCCGGAGGATACTTTTACAGAATTCTGCATGTAGGATCTCAATTGGGTGTTTGTCCCATTTTGCAAATTCTTGTTGTGTTAGCGGTCCCCACACCTCACTGCTATAGAGTGCAATTGGTTCAATTACTGATTTAAAAAATTTTCACTGTTAGGCTGAATAGCTAGCACAAACCAATACCTCCCATTATGCCATCAGCATTCACCATTTTACAAAGGATTACATAGGACATACAGCACAGAAACAGGCCATTCGGCCCAACCAGTCCATGCCGGTGTTTATGCTCCACTCGAGCCTCCTCCCGTCTTTCCTCATCTAAATCTATCAGCATAACCCTCTATTCCCTTCTCCCTCATATGCTTGTCTAGCCTCCCCTTAAATGCATCGATACTATTCGCTTCAACCACTCCCTGTGGTAGCGAGTTCCACATTCTCACCACTCTCTGGGTAAAGAAGTTTCTTCTGAATTCCCTATTGGATTTCTTGGTGACTATCTTATATTGATGGCCTCTAGTTATGCTGTTCCCCACAAGTGGAAACACTCTCTCTGTATCCACTCTATCAAAACCTTTCCTAATTTTAAAGACATCTATTAGGTCACCCCTCAGCCTTAGGCCCAGCCTGTTCATCCTTTTAAACAAAAATATTAGAAAGGATGACCAAAGTGGTTAGAACAAAACAAACCGATGTTAGGCTTAATCATAATCCTTGCTCTCCCGGAACTTAATGGGTAATTGGACCACCTAGTGTGATACTCAGTCACACAGACAGGACGGTCCTGAATTTGAACCATGCCATGTGATCTCAACAACAGCAACAGTGGGTCGCTATATTCGGCTTCAGTGTCTCTGGGGACAGGGGTGGGAAAACTGCCCTGGTTCCCTGCTCTTGATCGGTGACCCCTGCAGGTACCTGCCTTTTGATACTGGGTGAGGACAAGATTGTCTTTGAACTATGATGGCTCCCATGGAAAAATGACCAGTTGGAGGAGGTATCCAAGAGCTGCCAGGCCTCAGAATCGTACCCAAGCATGAGTTTCAGGAGAGAGATAAAAGGCAAAAAGGTGGGAAGAGGACAAATTCAATTAATTACAATTGGAGGTGATACAACTTAGATCAATTCCTTGATTTTTAGAAAGGGTTCTGATGATCTTCAAATGCTGGCATAATCCATTTAAATTTTACTTCACTTGTGATCCTTAGTAACCAGGGAATTAAAGTAATCATTTTATTGAAACCCATTCCCCCATAGATAAGCAGCACTTTCCCCTCTGTAGCATTAGTATGGTGACCGTTAGATTTTTTAATGGAAGCGCCTCTTTGAAGGCTCCTTGGCATTAATTCCGTTTCTGAAATTTTATTGTTTTGTATTCAATGAAACAAGTACTTCCATATTTTTGGTAGATTGTATGAAAATGTTCTCTCTGGTCATGAATCAACCTAGATTAAATGGAAAAATAAAAACAAACGTGTCTCAAAAAATAGGCTTCCGTGTCGGAGGTGGAAGAATGCAAATTCCACCCCTCTCCAATTCCCCACAATCCCAATGTTATTCAGGCCAATGCTGAGATCGAGAAGATCAGGAGGTAAATAGGAATGTGTAACACCATTCAACCCAACCTATCTCATTCATCCAGAGCAAATGTACAGTCCTCCCATTACATTATCCCATTGTTTCTTGAAAGATTCTAGGATTTTTGCCCCTACTGCTCTACCTAGAAGTCTATTCCAATGCTAGACACCCCGGGCTGAAAATTCAGTAGGGTTAGTGCCCATTTTGCGGCGCTAGAGGGCCTAGCGCCGCAATGATAGCCGTTTCTGAAATTCACTTCGGCGCTGCCATCGGCGTTAGCCGGTTGCGCTGCGCCGGCACCGATGACGTCATCGGTGTGCGCAGCGTCCCGGTTGCCGTGGCAACGCACCCGAACGCCGAAATTCAGTTGCGGCCGCCTCACCCGTGGCAGCCGCAACTAAGACTCTGGCAACCGAGTCTTACACAAGTTAGCGCCGGCGCATTAAGGTCGCGCGGCGGCCGGCCGCTTTCCCGCCGGCTGCCTGCCCGCACCTCCCTCCCCGGACTCCTCCACCCCCCCCCCCCGCGGAACAGATGCGTCTGGCCTGCAAGCCCGGCACTTGTCCGAGGTGCCGGGCTCATTTTTGAAAAAATCAAACGGCCAGCGATCGGGTGAAGGCAGCGCCTCCTTAACGGGAGGAGGAGGCCTGCACTTCCCCAGCCTGCCGCACCGCACCGGGTGCCGCAGCGCCGGATTAGCGCCGCAATGCGGCACTCAGCGCCCATTGGGAGGCACTCACGCCCGCCAGTAGCGCCGGCAGCCGTCTGGGCGCGGCGCTACTGAATTTTTGGCGCGCGCAAGGGAATTAGCGCCGGCGCTAAATTTCCAGCGCTAAAGCCCTGGCGCGGCGTCAACTCAATTTCTAGGCCCCCATGTGTGAAGAACTACTGCCTGACACTGGTCCTAAATTTGCTTTTAACCAATTTAAACCTGTGCACTCATGTTCTATCTTGAAACTGTTCTGGACTTAGCTTGTCCATACTGTTCATTATCTCATACACACTAGTCACTGAAAGCAAACATGCAGGTGCAGCAAGCAGTTAGGAAGGCAAATGGTATGTTGGCCTTCATTGCAAGAGGATTTGAGTACAGGAGCAAGGATGCCTTACTACAGTTGTACAGGGCCTTGGTGAGACCACACCTGGAGTACTGTGTGCAGTTTTGGTCTCCTTACCTAAGAAAGGATATGCTTGCCATAGAGGAAGTGCAGTGAAAGTTCGCCAGACTGATTCCTGGGATGGGGGGATTGTCCTATGAGGAGAGATTGAGTAGACTAGACCTATATTCTCTAGAGTTTAGAAGAATGAGAGGTGATCTCATTGAAACGTATAAAATTCTGACAGGGCTAGACAGACTGGATGCAGGGAGGATATTTCCCCTGGCTGGGGGGTCTAGAACGAGGGGTCACAGTCTCAGGATAAGGGGTAGGACATTTAGGACTGAGATGAGGAGAAATGTCTTCACTCAGAGGGTGGTGAACCTGTGGAATTCTCTACCACAGAAGGCTGTGGAGGCCAAGTCACTGAATATATTTAAGGAGATAGATAGATTTCTAGACATAAAAGGCATCAAGGGGCATGGGGAGAGAGTGGGAATATGGTATTGAGATAGAGGATCAGCCATGATCATATTGAATGGCGGAGCAGGCTCAAAGGGCCAAATGGCCGACTCCTGCTCCTATTGTTCTATGTTTCTATACCTCTCTGTTGCCCATTAGTCACTTATTTTCAAGGTTGTAACGTTAATTTTCTCCAGTGTTTCCTGGTAACTCAGTCTGACACCAGGGATATCCATCTGGCTCTGCTCTGCTTTGAGGGACTGAATGTCTTTGTCTTGATGATTAAAAGAGGACGCAATAATCGAGGTGTGGCCTGACTGTGCCAGAGTTCTGTGCAGTTTCAACACAACATCCTCTGACTTTGAGCTCTGCTGGTTTGGTGTTCAGTTCAGCATTCTATTTGCTTTTTTTGATTGCTGTACCTTAGCAACTGGATGGGAGTTGATTCAACCTCACCCTTAGCTACTTTGAATCATAGAAACATAGAAGATAGGAGCAGGAGTCGGCCATTCGACCCCTCGAGCCTGCTCCGCCATTCAATGCGATCATGGCTGATCATTCAAATTCAGTACCCTGTCCCTGCTTTCTCCCCATACCCCTTGATCACTTTAGCCTTAAGAAATATATCCAACTCCTTCTTGAATATATTTATGAATTGGCCTCTACTGCCTTCTGTGGTAGAGAATTCCACAGGTTCACCACTCTCTGGGTGAAGAAATTCCTCCAGAAATCATTCACTGAGTTCATCTGTCCCGCCTTTATTATTCCAATCTTTCACATTACACTTGTCGCTATTGGAATTAAGTTACAACAACCATTTGCATTTAGATAGCGCCTTGAACATTGTAAAACGTCCCAAGGTGCTCATTTGCCACTGATCTAAGAAAATTGGAGGTACTGTAATACAGCGTGTGCCAACCTACAGAACGGCATGGAGGCCTTAGGATAAGTCTTCTGTCTTAGTCAGGGAACAGCTCGTAGCCTGAGCAGCATTGAGAACTGAGTAAATGACTTCCAAACTGGAAGGGGGTGAAATGGAAAATAATGCACTCTTACATCCAGACCCTTTCCCTCAAAAGTTGAAGTACAGGAAACTCTTTTTTATCCGGCACCGACGGGACCGGCGTGGTGCCGGTTGATCAAAAATTCCGGATTACAGAGAGGTATACTTACTAAGGTACGAGAGCCCCGTACACGGCCACAGATCCAGGAGCCCCGGTTACATGGCCACAGGTGCAGAAACCCCGGTTACACGGCCACAGATCCAGGAACGGCCACTAATATGAAGTAAAACTTACCTGAACCTACTCCTGAATTTTGCCGGTTAAGAGAGATTTCCGGTTTTTTAGCTGCCGGTAAAAAGAGAGTTTCCTGTACTGTACTAATTTGTGCAGTGTCTTATTTCAAACCTTACTAAATATTTTATTCCTATTTCTTAGATGATGAAAATGGGGGTCGATTTAAACACATGGGAACTCTGGGAGGAGCCCTCTCGCCATCAATGAAATCGCACACACTTGGCTCAGGAAGTTCTTACAGTCTAAGCAGGAGGCACAGTGATTGGGATCAGGAAGACCTCGTTGGTGCTATTGGAGGATGTGCCAGTAATGTTAGTCAAGGTACATCCGCCAAAGAGCCAGCACTATTCAGGGCGCAACCAGAGCAGCTGAAGGTTTTTCGAGGAGATGCCTTCAACAAATCGGAACCAACATCACCAAAGACTAGACGGTTGTTTTATTCAACCAATCTCAACGATTCTTCATCAAAATCTAACTTCCCGGGTAACTTGTTTCCCCTTGAAGCGTCACCACGACATCATAGAAAGCCAATGGCACTGAATATATCCGAGCCCTTTTCTGTGTCTGTACCGGGACACATCTCAGGAATTATCAGCCCCAGCGCCACACCCTGCAGGGAAGCACAAAAAGATGTACAAAATCTGAAAGACACAGGTCTGCAAGAGTCGACAAACAGAACATCGCAGGATGAAAGCAGGACTCTACCCACAACCAAGGAAGGGAAAGGAGATCCTCTCAGTGAGCAGACCAAGTCAGACTGGCATGAATTGAATGGTATGTTCCATACACTGAATGGATACCCTGTTTGCCCTACTGAGTGTGAACATGATGCATTTAATATGTGATTAGTATCTTATTTGTAAGCACTTGTGCTTTAGCTTCGAGTACAGTATTAAGAAACTGATAGTACTCTTATTTGCTGTAGTCAACTGTAAGATTTTCAATTGATTCATAGCTACATCTCTTGTTAAAATCAATTTGGTTAAACAGGAAACAGTCAGCTGTGTAAAGCTAACTCTTGATAAATGCCCAAGTGGTTCACTAGTTAAATGCACTGCTCAGCGTGGTATTAAACTGTACAAATTAGGAATATCCCATCTTCTAGCCCCTATTTGTGAGGGTGATACAAATGGTCTCAGTGCCTCTGGGCGAGGGAGGGAGGGAACTCAGCTCAGGTTTTCTCTGATGGTTATCCAGTGACCAGTTGGAAAGAATTTATGTGTTAATATTGGAAGAGGACAGGGTTGAACTCAGCTATAATGTCCGTTATAGTTCACTAGCCTGTTGACATTCAACTATCGCAGATGAATGAAGGTTCCAGCAAGAGTAAGGACCTTCAGGAGAGGAGGGGAGAAAATTTGGGGCGATAAGACCATGTCATCTCACAAAAGTACATTGATTAATAGTTCATCATTTTCAATTTCTTCAAGTTGTCAAAGTAAAGATGTTTCAGACACTTCGGGGGAAAAATTATGTTGGTTAGCGCCTCCCGTTAGCACCTCCGGGGGCGCTAACGGGGCGCTAGGAACTTAGCGCCCGAGCGCGGCGATTTTAGCGCCGCTCGCAAAATTGGCCAGATGTTTTGCGGTGGTGCTAAACACTACCGCCACGATCTCCTGCGCCCGCAGATCGTGACATCAGTCAAGCGTGCAACGCCCCGGTAGCCCCGGGCGGGATATTGAGTCGCGCCCCCTGCCTTAGCGCCTGCCGCTAGGAATGACAGGTAGAGGGGAACGTTTTCAAGTCGGGAAGGGGCTGGGGGAGCGCTATTTATAGGCGGGTGCTTCCTGCCTTTTCTTGTCGGCAAAGTTTTGGTACACGCAGGTTGAGAGGGAGAGAGACGTCTGGAGAGATTTAACGCTGTCCTAAGGAGTTTTGGCCCTCAGCACCACTTTTGAGGTTCTTAAACGCCGAGCTCTTTCCCTGGGCCTATCCATTAGTGCTTCCAACACTATTGCTTTCGAGGTCTCTCCAGGCCGAGATTCAAGGCTACAATGAGCAGGGAGTGGCTGGCCAGAAAGAAGGCCCCGCCCCTTTAAGAACTGGACGGCGCCAGTCTGTCTGGCTTCCATGGTAACGGACATCGCCTGAGCTTTGGTAGCGTTCTGAGGCAGCGCCTCGCTCCCTGATGTTAGCGCCTTAAGAGAGGTGTGTAGCGCCTGATTTAGCGCTCCAATCACCTCCAGGGGCGATAGAGGTGAATTTTGCAGTCAGAGGCGATAATTACATAGAAACATAGAAGATAGGAGCAGGAGTCGGCCCTTCGAGCCTGCTCCGCCATTCAATGAGATCATGGCTGATCATCCAAATTCAGTACTCTGTCCCTGCCTTCTCCCCATATCCCTTGATCCCTTTAGCCTCAAGAAATATATCCAACTCTTTCTTGAATATATTTAATGAACTGGCCTCCACCGCCCTCTGTGGCAGAGAATTCCACAGGTTCACCACTCTCTGGGTGAAGAAATTCCTCCTCATTTCAGTCCTAAATGGCTTACCCCTTATCCTTAGACTGTGACCCCTGGTTCTGGACTCCCCGGCCATCAGAAACATCCTTTCTGCATCTAGTCTGTCCAGACCTGACAGAATTTTATGGGTTTCGATGAGATCCCCTCTCAATCTTCTAAACTCCAGTGAGTATAAGCCCAATTGACACAATCTCTCCTCGTACGTCATTCCTGCCATCCCAGGTATCAGCTTGGTGAATCTTCGCTGCACTCCCTCCATGGCAAGAACGTCCTTCCTCAGGTAAGGCGACAAAAACTGCACACAATACTCAAGGTGCGGTCTCACCAAGGCCCTGTACAACTGCAGCGCTCGGCGCTAAACCTTGCACCCGGCCGATATTAGCACCCCAAAATGGGCGATACCCAACTTCTCCCCGTTAAAGTTTTATATACAGACACGTCTCTGATAGAATTTCAATATCTCTGTTTCGTTTGGAAGACTACTGGAAACTTTACGGTTGGGAAGGAGGAATAGATTTCAAAGGTTACTTTGATAGAGGTCTCTGGCTATTTTAATCAATGGTATTTATCTAACTCAAAAAAATCAATTTTCTTTGTTATTTTAGATGACCAGAAAATTGAGAAGCCCCGACTGCAGCCTGAGCCCCAGGCTGAGTCCTCAAATTCACCGTCACAAAATCAGCCAGAACCCTTCCCAAATCCCGCCTGTCAGCACTCTGACCCATTGCAGCTAGTCACGCCCTCGCCATCAGTGACCAGCTCACCTGTTTCTCCGAACCTCTCTGAAAAAACAATGCTGGACAAAACGCATCCTTCAACTGTTCCCCCGACAAGGGATCCATGTGAAAATGGACATCAAAGAGCAGATGGTGGAAACGCAGATGAGCAACTGGCAGCTAAACAGGTTAGACAGATCACTGTACCTTCGAATCATAGTCTGGCAGAATGTGTGTACTTTTTAAGTGTTGCAATGTAAAATGGAGAAGGATATCAAAGGTGTGCGCATCAGCGTCAGTTATACTTTACAGTGGAACCTCCGCTATCCACCTTCCTGATTATCCGCTAGAATTATTGCAGAACAACTAGATATCGCCTTGTTGTACAACCTGTTAACATCAAACACCTTAGGGGGTAATTTAGATTTTGGTCGATACTACAAAATGGGCAATATTGATTCAGCCGCCCAGTATATACCTGTGAATGTGTACGGAAAGGGGTGAGGATATGATTGGGTGACAACGCTGCTAATTCCAATGTTGAATGGTTTGTTGACACTCACTGTCAAAACTCACACATGATAATGTGATACAGGTTGAGCGTCCCGAATCCGGCAACCTTGGGACCGAGGCTGAGCCGTTTTTTTCCGGACTTCGGAACGTGTTTCTGATGTCCGAAGTCCGGAAATTTTCGCAACCTGGGCTCGGGCGTTTCCGGACTTAGGACATCAGAAACACCTTCCGAGTCCGGAAATGCCCAGGTTGCAGCTTGACAGGGTGTCCGGATTCCGGAACATTTTACGGATTCCGGACGACCCCTGCCAACAATCGGCCCAGAGTCCGGATTCTGGAACATTCTGGATTCCGGAACTCCAGAATTTGGACGTTCAATCTGTATTAACAACAATGGAAAGCACATGTTTTTGTTTAGATTGAGGAATCTTAGCTTTGCCAGAGGACAACAACCCTCAGGGACAGTTCAGCCGAGATATTCTGAGTAATACCACCCGAACCTCAGGTGGTATTCCAGTGAGCGGGAGGAGGGAAATGGCGTGGGATCCATGAAGCCGGTTAGCCAGCCAGTCCAATACCCACCCAAGTTATGGCTGCCACCTTCAGCGGACCATCCCTATAATGTACGAACGTGTTTGACTGAGGCAGTAATGATTCATGGCATCATAAATCTCATATTGCGCCATTACCACTCATTTACACTAAGTGTCAAACACACCCATATAAAACAGGAGCCCCGTGTTGCTGGATGACAAAGAAAGGACACAAGTTGATTTAAAGGACCCAGCAGGTACTTTAAAGATGGTCATGGAAAGTTTATTTTTTCACCCGATTTTGATGGTTATTTTAAATCTGCTGACAAATCCTTTACCGTCTACCTTCGGCGCCTCCTGCTCTTCAGCTCCCATTCCCCCCACTCCCACCAATTCTAAAGAGGCCACAATGGATTTCCCATGGGAAGTACCCCTGTATTTTTACTCTTTGGAAGAAGACCAGGAACAGAGAGAGGCCAGGCTGGTCAGACAGCACAGGACACACCTGACACCCACCCGCTGGTGCCCCCCACACCAGAATATACAGACTGAGGAGCCACTGGCTGGAAAGGTCACAACTGCCTTGACCTTACAGGCAGACATTCTTCAAATAAGTGCATTGAAGTCGAGCTGCCAAAATGATTTTTGCTGGTGTGGCTGGCCCCTTTAAGCAACTGCAGGTCTTGAAACTCAATCCCCCCACTTCCCCCGCCCCACCCCAGCCCCTACACACACACACACAATATCCAGGTCAGAAGTGGTACTGTCACAGGTGTTATGTTCATTAATAAATATACATTCTTATTATGAACACAGCTAGCTTTTGCTAGTTACTTTTATTGAGCACATGTGGACTTGTACAGCATCTTGTAGAGGCTTCCATCTTGACTGCTGCCTTGTGGGTAGCCTAGCCTCATGGGTAATGTAGTCTTAATATAATGTATAGCTGGGTAGTGTAGTCTTATACATACAGCTATATACAGCTCTACTGCTCCACCTAGTGTCCACTATAGAATGACATGTTATTGATCACTACAACAGGGGGCCCATTTGTAATATTAAAATTAGTTTGACCCTGGAAAATGTGGTGGGGTCAACTCACCTCCCTTCCATTGGGTGTGAATCACACGCCGCCATTTCCCACCTGGGATTTTCCCCGAAGCAGAAATTCTAGGCTGATTTATAATCTGAGTGATTAAAATGGGATTTATTCATTCACTCTTGGGAAAATCTAACAGACATTTGAGCTTTTTCAATTTTTCTACACTGCACCGTTAACAAAGATTGTTTCTTCGCGGTATAGAATTTTAGTGTCATGTTTTTTGCAAAATATCATTTTTATATCAATATCTGACTGAAAGGGGCTTGTGTCTCACCAGCTTTCCAGTGATGTGTAGCGCAGATGTCCTCTAGTGGAAGTAATGAGTAAGAATGCTTTGGCTTCTCACTGCACTTGGTGTTTTGAAGTAGGCTTTAAAATTCAAGCTCCCAGAGCAGACCATCACCAGGCACTGAGGTCAACAGGGAGTGCAGATTGGGAATTCAAGTGTGGAGATGAATGGTCCTTGCTGAATTTTCTGTCCATTCATTTTAATGAATGGAAATCCTGCAGGGCCAGATCATAGAATCAGTCATAGAAACTAACAGCACAGAAGGAGGCCATTTGGCCCGTCGTGCCTGTGCCGGCTCTTTGAAAGAGCAGTCGTGCTCAGTGCCACATCCCCGCACCTTGTCCGTAACCCTGCAGGTTCCTCACCCTCGAGTACCCGCCCAATTTATGGAGTCAGCTTCCACCAACTTTTCAGGTCGAGCGTTCCAGATCCCGACAACAGATACTGTTGTAAAAATGATATTCTGCAAAAACATGACACTAAAATGCTAACAATTTTTAGGCAACGGGGAAGACACCTGAGAATGAGAAGTCCTGCAACAAATTAATAAAATCTACCCTTAAAACTCACATCCCCACCCCATCACCATTCTTTGAATTCCTCTCCTGCAGTCAGGTTGGCTCCGTGCGAACACTCTCACCTCTGAGTCACGTGGGTGTCAGTTAAAGTCTCACTACAGGACTGCAGCACAAAATCTAGGCTGACATGTCAATGCAATACAGAGGGAATGTTGCACTGTCAGAGGTGCCATCTTTTGGCTGAGATGTTAAACTGAGGGCCTGCCTATTTAGGTGGATGTAAAGGATCCCATGGCGATATTCAAAGAAGAGTGGGGACGTTCTCCGTGTGTCTTGGCCAATATCCCTCCTCAACCAACACCACAAAACACAGATTGTCTGGTCACATTGATTTGTTTTCTGTGGGAATTTGCTGTATGCACATTGGCTGTCACAGTTACCCACATAACATCAGTGACTGCACTTCAGAAGTAGCTGATTGGTTGTAAAGCACTTTGAGACATTGTGAGGTGGTGATAAGACACCATATAAAAGCAAGTTCTTTCTTAATTTTGAATGTGGTGACTCATGCTGGCGTATTGGTGCCAACGACCTTGTGGTACCTTACCTGCACGGCCATTCTCCGTGTGTAAGGTGAGAATGGGTGCTGGTGACCACAAGCATGACCTCACCACCCCACATCTACACGTGTATTTTCCAACAGGGGTTACTGGACAGCACTTGGGAGCGGGAATCCTGCTTAATTTTCTTCTCGGTATTCTAGGATTAATCTGGCTAATTGTGTCCCCTCAGCTGAGATCAGTTAACCCAGCACAGACCGGACACTGAACGTTCCTGGTCTGTATGGCTGAGTATACTAGGCAGCACATTTACCCCGCTGAACTATCCCTTGGACCTATATATATATAAGACCCCCTGCTCTTACAATGACAGGTAGCAACACTCCCTCACCATCTGATGCAGTGCGCTTTCAGTCAATAAGAACAAAATATAAATGTTAAAAATACAATTCCAATGTACAAAATGAAGGCTTCATTAATGTTATGGTGTGTGTATTTTCGTAGGACACAGATTCCTCTGCTAAGGCATTTATGGAGCAATTGTGGACAGATGCTAAAGAGCTTGAGATCACTGAACCTGAGGATGCCAACATGCTTAATAACTTTCAAGGAGAGGTGGAGGAAAGATTGGTTCAGTCTCATGACAGGAGTGATATTGAGGACAACCCCCTGCCTGATCCCTCATTGGAACTAAATTTTAAAGGACCTCAAAGAATGCACAGTCTTCCTGACCTGTTCTTACCAAGCGCACCTCTACTGGTTGAAACTAACTCAGAAGAAGTGTGTCTAAACTCCACAAATAACATACATTCCAGCGAAGGGAGTAGCCCCAATATATCTGATCATAGCCTGACAGAGCCTCAGCAGAATAAATCTATGAGGCCCTTGTTACGTGTTCCTTCGAAGACGGAGTTTACTCAACCGGTAACAGATAAAAATATTATGAAGACGCCAACAGAGAGCCCACCAACAGAGTGCTTAGGAATTTCTACAGGTTCTTTCATCTCAAATGATCCCAAGTCTAATCCAAGTCAATTAATTGATATTAATCCAGATGGAAAGAATCAATGTCCAGCTGTTCCTCATGAATTTCAGTCCTCAGAACCTTGCATGAGGGATGGTGTTCCTAACAAAGCTGGACCAAACTCGAAAGCAGATGTTAATCTTTCAGGACCGTGCTCAGTGGATGTCCGCTACATGCAGACAGAACATACAACGGTCAATCTGCCTAACGATAAAAGTGATCAAAAGGAGCAATTGGCAGATATTCAGTCAAATCTGAAATCTGCCGCATCACAGATCGATGCCAGTGAGCTCCTCCCCCCGGAACACTGGATGGACAATGACACATTAACGCAGCCTAGCTCCCATCCATCCCAGCTGGCTGAAGTTATGAAAGATGAGGAAGAATGTTTGACAAAAGTGTCACCAGGTGAATGGCAAGATGCTGCTCAGGAGACACTGTCCCCTGATGTTTGTACAGATAAAGTAGCTCCTGGAGATCTTTACAATAGTTCATCTCAATCTGTTAACAATGATATTGATTGGAACAAACATAGCCCAGAGACTTCTTTACCAATTTGCAATGGTGACTCTTTAAAAAATAGTTCTCTTTTAACTAAATCTGTAAATTTCCCAAATGAACTGGAGGGAATCTCTACCAGTAACCAGCTACATGTTTCACTAACTGAAGACAATTCATTATCGTCGAACGAATCAGAGAGTTTACATGTTATAAGCACTGGGGCAACACCAAGCTTACAGAGCACAGATACTGAATCCATAGTGATAACTCGCGATAGAACTGAGGAAGACTTCTTGAAGTCTAATGATAAGGCCTCATTCCTTGAGTCATACCCCATAGTCAATGACAAACCTCTTATATCTGATGGATGCCCAGTTCAGTCAATCCCAATCGGTGTCACTGCTGTTCGAACGACTTACATGATAAAGACATGTCAAGTCAAAGCCATTCCAGTCATTCCACCAAAGGTGCAGTTTACCCAGGTCCCCCAACCTTTGCCGAAGAAGAATCTCGGACCTCCCTCCCTTCCTCTGGATAAGGTGTTAACGATTTTACAACCCATCACAGTATGTGAACCGAGTTGCCCTGAGAGCAAAAAAGGACTGGATTCGCCTCTAACAAATTCTTTGGTAGCAGAATCTAAAGATGGGAAAGAAAATGGCCTGCCAAAGTCTCAAATACCTGGACACGGAAGTTGCACTGTTTCACCAGATACCTCGCTCGTACAGTCCAAAACCAGCCCAGCAGCACCAATCGTGAAAAGAACCTGCAAGGCAAATGGAGAAGATTTACCTGACAGTCCAACGCCTTCTCGAATGGAAAGATCGCCAGTGCAGCAAAAGCCTGGGTTCATGCGGCACGCCCAGCACAGATCAAAGGCAGGCAGGCCTCAGAGCCTCATCCTGTTCAGCCCACCCTGGCCCAGCATGGAGCGCTCTTCTCCCGTAGAGCCCAACAAGGTGCATCTTAGTCCAGTAAAATCCAGCCCTGAGCAACAGCCACTCTCAGAGTTGGATCAGTCGATCCCGAGCAGCTACTCGCATGAACTTAATGACAGTCAGAAGGGGCCAGAGGGTGTCACTCTTCGAAGTCGAATGAGCATGCCTAAAAGTGGACAACGGTTGGAGACCTCAACAAGTTGCTTCTACCAGCCTCAAAGGAGGTCCATGATATTTGAAAATAGAGGTGGCAGGCAAATTGAATGACCACGTTTAACGATTCTACCAAATTCAGACTGGCTACACAAGATTTATTTCTTTTGTATAACATTTTTCACCCCCAATCTGTACGTATTCTTCCACCTACTGCTCAAATGTCTGTCATAGTTTTAAAATGTGCATTAGAACAAGCAAGGAGATAGAGGATGTAAAGTAGCTGGACTTGTACAAGGTGCGGAATACAGGTTGTTTGGATTACCGAGCCTTTAATAAACAAAAAGTACAAGCTTAATTCTAACATTGATTGCAACACAATATATCTATGTTCGAATCAAAATGAATAAAGGCTAAATCCAAAATATACAAAGTAATGGCCAAATAGCTCTTTGAAAAAACACATTTGATAAGCCTTCTTTAAACTAAATCTGTGCAGTGAATATGAGTGAGAGCTGGTTACTGCCAAACTGTACAGTGCTCAGTCCTACTGGCAGTCCAGCTCTCACTGTAATATACAAGGGGTATATTACTGTAATATTTATTACACCCTGTAGCAAGCCCTATAAGAGGATGAGTGGAGACATTTCGCCCTGAGTGTCATGAACATGGAGATGTGCATCATTGGTGGTTAATGCACTTACTGATTGACTTTTCACCAACAAAGCACACCATACTGTTATGTTATTGCTTACTTTACCTGTTAATCTATTACAGATAGTAATAGAGCGATGTAAATTCAAATTATTGTACCTCCCAAATTTATACTGATCCCATTATACCTCGTAGAAAAGCAAGTTATGGAAAATTGAGAATTGTGTCAAACGCTCACTTTTGGCCAAAGCAGATAATCTACGATAGACATACTACTGTATTATTTATCTAGATACGGCCATCTCAGAGGATAGACGACATCAGTGTTTCTGTAAATGCTTCAACATCTCAGTTTCAATGTTTATGTATCTCTCTCATGTATTGAAATTATTGCTATATTGTCAAATATTAAATATAAGTATTTTTTTTGCCAAACATGAGAATTAAAATGTTTGCACAATACACTTTGCAATGATTTTGTGATTTTTATTGATTTTTATATCCTGAAGTATGACGTGTTGGTGACACAATGAGGCTGTTCTCCCTCCTCTCAAGATCACAAGATGGATACAGACAAGAAAGGCCATTCCACCTTAGCTCATCCATCCAGAAAGACCCTTCAGTCCCCTCACACAGCATCTGACGGTTTTTTACATGATTCCAGGATTTTTGCCTCCACTACTCTACCCAGAAGTCCTATCCACGTTAATGCCCTTTGGGGTAGATGTTGACTTTCTGCGATAGTGTAAAATAGGTGACAGAAGTCACTGCAAATCAAAATCGGGTAAGATGTAACGCGGGCGGCCCATTCACGATCGCACAAAGTGAAAATCTACCCCCTGGTGTGAAGAACGGCTTCTTGGCCTTAGTCGTGAATTCTGCGCCATCCAGAGACACACACACGTCACATTAGTCACGCCATCATGCACGTCATGTGATAACATTTATACGCAACGTGTGTAGCATGCACTTTGGCAGGAAAAATCGTAGAGCAAGTTATTATCTTAATGGCAAGAAACTGGAAAGTACTGAAGTACAAAGGGATCTGGGGGTCCTGGTGCATGAAACTCAAAAGGTTAGTATACAGGTGCAGCAAGTGATTAAGAAGGCCGATGGAATGTTGGCTTTCATTGCTAGGGGGATAGAATATAAAAATAGGGAGGTATTGCTTCAGTTGTACAAGGTATTGGTGAGACCGCACCTGGAATACTGCGTACAGTTTTGGTGTCCATACTTAAGAAAGGACATACTTGCTCTCGAGTCAGTACAAAGAAGATTCACTCGGTTAATCCCGGGGATGAGGGGATGGACATACGAGGAGAGGTTGAGTAGATTGGGACTCTACTCATTGGAGTTCAGAAGAATGAGAGGCGATCTTATTGAAACATATACGATTGTGAAGGGGTTGGATTGGGTGGATGCGGGGAGGATGTTCCCGATGATGGGTGAAATTAGAACTAGGGGGCATAGTCTTAGAATAAGGGGCTGCTCTTTCAAAACTGAGATGAGGAGGAACTACTTCACTCAGAAGGTAGTAGGTCCATGGAATATGCTGCCCCAAAAAGCTGTGGAAGCTACATCATTACATAAATTTAAAACAGAAATAGAC
This sequence comes from Somniosus microcephalus, assembly GCF_052327205.1. Classification (NCBI taxonomy): domain Eukaryota; kingdom Metazoa; phylum Chordata; class Chondrichthyes; order Squaliformes; family Somniosidae; genus Somniosus; species Somniosus microcephalus. The sequence goes on along the minus strand of NC_141000.1, from coordinate 9,787,835 downwards.
AGTTTCCTAGAAGTAAAGGGAATTAAGGGTTACGGGGAGCGGGCAGGAATTTGGACATGAGTCTCGGTTCGGATCGGTCATGGCCCTGTGGGTAGCGGAGCAGGCCCAGGGGCCGTGTAGCCTGATCCTGCTCCTATTTCGTGTGTCTAATTCTGTTAGATTCAGGAGATGGTTCTGTGATAGTGGATTGGCGGTTAGGATCAGATCAGCCATGATCTTATTGAATGGCGGAGCAGGCTCGAGGGGCCGATTGGCCTACTCCTGCTCCTATTTCTTATGTTCATGCGTGACGCTATCACTGAGGACGAACATGCACCCCACCACCTAATTATCAGTGCCAAGTTGTTTCAGGGAGTCGAGACTTGAGCCAAGTTCATCTTGGATGTAGCATTCCTCTGAAATTGTGGGGGGAGACATCTTCCTTGAAAGGGATTCAGTTTTCATATCAGCTCAGTAGATATGTTCTACAAATAATACTGCAATACACATTTGGCTTCTAGGTTCATTTGTTTTTCACTAGACGTCCCCTAAATATGGATTACATAAGAAAGGTTTTCCCTTTTTCAGTCTGCCTGTGTGTTAAGAAAGGAAGCTCCCATTTCAAATGACTTAATGAGATGCTTTAGTCCAACACTAGATCCTCCGAGAAGAGAACTCTGTTACACTTTTCCCATGGAGCTCCTTGATTACTTGGCTGAAAATCCATTGCTGAGGAATGGAACATTTCCCAGTTTTTCCAGCCAATATCAGCTTCGAGTACGATAGCAAAATACTGCGGATGCTGGAAATCCGAAATAACAACAGAAGACGCTGGAAAAACTCAGCAGGCCAGGCAACATCCGTGGAGAGAGAAATAGAGTCGACGTTTCAGGTCGAAACCCTTCGTCAGAACTGAGAAAAAAGCAGGAAATGAAACAGATTAAAAGGCCAGTTGGGGGCTGGGAAATGGGGGAGGGGGTGAAAGAACAAAAGGGAAGGTCTGAGAGGTGAAGAGACATTAAGAGGTATTCAAGATGACAACAGAATATCTCTTAATGTCTCTTCACCTCTCAGACCTTCCCTTTTGTCCTTTCATTCCCCTCCCCCATTTCCCAGCCCCCAAACTGCCTTTTAATCTGTTTCATTTCCTGCCTTTCTTTTTCTCAGTTCTGACGAAGGGTTTTGACCTGAAATGTTGACTCTATTTCTCTCTCCACGGATGTTGCCGGGCCTGCTGAGTTTTCCCAGCGTTTTCTGTTGTTATTTCAGCTTCGAGTACTCGGAGTCAGGGATAGCCTGGGGCAGGTGCCGCTCTCACACATGCGTTTTAGCTTGAACGTTTAAAGACACCTATGGCATCAGTGACATTTCAGTTTCCCTAGGCAGCCATCTTTGTAGCCTGTCTGGGTAAGATTGACTAACGGGGCCTAATTATCGGTAGTTTGTGCTGTAGATCGATGGGCATCAGGTGAGGACAGGATGCTTCTTGCAGTCGAATAGCCTGCTGACATTCATTGTCTTAAGTGTGCATGTTAAAAAAAAGAGTTGCATTTACATATAGTGCCTTATTCCAACTCTCGGAAATGTCTCAAAGTGCGGTATATACAATGGCCCAGAAATTCGGGTCGGGGGCTTCCCGCAGGTGCAAGCCTCCGACCAACACTTACCTTGCGCGCCGGCCGTTGAGCTATGGGCCCGCGTGGGATTCCGATCCTGGGCCTCCTCCAACTGCCGGCGCGCAGTGCTTGCGTATCCCAGGGGCGCAGTTAGTTCGATGCGTCCCCTGGGATCACGTGGGCCATGGAGAGCCAATGGTAGCAAGTAATGCTTCATTCATAAGTTTGACAGGAAGAGCTGTCAAACCTATAAATACTATAAGCCCCAAAACATCACTAAACCTTCAAATAAATTTTTTAAAAACCACATTTTTAAAATAAACTATAAATTACATGAAATAACTATTTTAAACAATAATTTAAATTTTTGAAAAAATTAATTTTATTTTCTAACGGGGCTAAAAATAAACTTACCTTTCTTTAAAGTATTTAAAAATAATAAACCTGTGGAAAAAATGTTTTAATTTTAATTAATTCACCACTTACCTTGTAAACAGCAGGCCCTGCGACTGCTTTTTAAATGTCTAACTTCTGGAGACTTACCCTCCCGGGAAAACCGGCAAAAAAAACGTAAGTTCAATGCGCACGCGCTGCCTCTCCTGAGCACGCGTTCCACCTCTTAACCCCTTCTTTCAGGGGAACGGAAGTGCCGGCTTCCCGCGCATGCGCAGTGCATGCACAAAACCGGCACTTCCATTGGGCTTACGGGTGAGTACCCCATGCGTACTCACCCGTGGAGACCCGAATTTCTGGGCCAATGAATCACTTTGAAATGCGCTGCCTGTTGTCAAAATCCTGGAACTCCCTCCCTAACAGCACTGTGGGAGTACCTTCACCACACGGACTGCAGCGGTTCAAGAAGGCGGCTCACCACCACCTTCTCAAGAACAACTAGGCAATAAATGCTGGCCTTGCCAGCGACGCCCACCTCCCAGGAATGAATGAAAGAAAATGTAGGCTTATAACAATCAAAGATTAAACCATTTTATTTTCAGATGTTACATCAGTGTGAGATCAGGAACTAAGTGTCCCAACTTAACCATAACAACCCATGTATTTAGATTTCTACACTTCTTGGCCAGAACCACATTTCCACACACATTTCCAGGCGCATCTTTGATTTTAAAAACCTGACTCAAAATAGCTTAGGATTGTTGTAATACTGCTTCAATAACATTGTTCCTCACAGTCTTAGTGGAATGACTTTAGAGGGACTAGCTCTTTAATAATAGCTCAACTGCACCAGCAGAGGCTGCTCACATCACCCTGCCCGGGAGACGGAGTGAGGGGAGCACCAGCAGAGGTTTGCTCACATCACCCTGCCCGGGAGACGGAGTGAGGGGAGCACCAGCAGGGGTTGCTCACACCACCCTGCCCGGGAGACGGAGTGACGAGAGCACCAGCAGAGATTGCTCACACCACCCTGCTCGGGAGACGGAGTGAGGGGAGCGCCAGCAGAGATTGCTCACATCACCCTGTCCGGGAGACGGAGTGAGGAGAGCACCAGCAGAGATTGCTCACATCACCCTGTCCGGGAGACGGAGTGAGGGGAGCACCAGCAGAGGCTGCTCACATCACCCTGCCCGGGAGACGGAGTGAGGGGAGCACCAGCAGAGATTGCTCACATCACCCTGCCCGGGAGGCGGAGTGAGGGGAGCACCAGCAGAGATTGCTCACATCACCCTGCCTGGGAGACGGAGTGAGGGGAGCGCCAGCAGAGATTGCTCACATCACCCTGTCCGGGAGACGGAGTGAGGAGAGCACCAGCAGAGATTGCTCACATCACCCTGCCTGGGAGACGGAGTGAGGGGAGCGCCAGCAGAGATTGCTCACATCACCCTGCCTGGGAGACGGAGTGAGGGGAGCACCAGCAGAGATTGCTCACATCACCCTGTCCGGGAGACGGAGTGACGAGAGCACCAGCAGAGATTGCTCACATCACCCTGCCTGGGAGACGGAGTGAGGAGAGCACCAGCAGAGATTGCTCACATCACCCTGCCTGGGAGACGGAGTGAGGGGAGCGCCAGCAGAGATTGCTCACATCACCCTGCCTGGGAGACGGAGTGAGGGGAGCACCAGCAGAGATTGCTCACATCACCCTGCCCGGGAGATGGAGTGAGGGGAGCGCCATCCTACACTATTTGTGCTCAAGGCATCCAACCACAATTTTAGACATCCCCTGAGGTGAGTTACCTAATGTTGTTTACAATTTCTTCCCCTCCTCTCTTGAAGGAAGCGAGTTACACGGGCCCCAGCCGTGACACGAGCAACAACAGGGCATTCAAATGTGTGGGGCAGCACATAAGGTCCTTATGTGCACACCTTCAGCAGGCGTCACCAGATAGCAATCAGCAACACACAGCCTGGGTGACCTTTCCCACCTCAAGCCCAAAGGCACTGACGTCTACTATAGCAACTGCGCCGTTAGCCCGGCTGGAATGAGCTAAGACAGCATTTCATAACCCGGGAGATGAGCAGAGAAAGCGGGGGGGGATAAAGAGTTACCTTCAAATACACAACTTGATGTGTTGTGGCCGCGCTTAAACACGCCAGCAGGGTTTAGAGTGTCTGATAACATTATGATTCAGTTGGGAAGGTTGTGGCGACACGCCACCACTGGACATAATCCGCTCACGGCGGCACAGACAGTCTAAGCAGAAGCCCCCAGCCGGGGGCCCTTTCCTCCAGCAACTTGTTTCCCGCAGGGACAGGCTGCCGGGAGCACTTCCTGTCTGGGAAGTATTTAAGTGGATGCGCGGGCTTTTCTAGTTCCTGTTTGACATGTGGATGGAATAAAGCAGTTGTGTTTTCAATAGCTCTGGTCTCGACTCCCACGTTTGCCGCGGTATCTCAACACTGGTGACCCCGACGCTCAGGACGAATCCTAAGCTAGCATGGCGGATACAAACGCAGTCACGGTTAAATTACCAGACTTTTGGGAGAACCTCGCCGAAGCCTGGTTCGTTCAAGCTGAGTCCAGATTCCGGCTGAAAGGCATTACAGTCGACGCCACGAAGTACGACTACCTTGTCGCCTCGCTCACCTACGCTACAGTCCCCAAGGTTTGGGCAGCGCTGCAGGATCCACCAACGGATGGCAAGTACGAACATCTGAAGGCTGCGCTACTTAAAAAATTTCAAACGTCCTCTTACCAGCGCCACTGCCAACTCCTGGACCTCCCCGGCCTTGGTGACGCTTCACCATCAGACCTGCTTTCCCACATGCTGTCCCTCTCAGACGACAAAAATCCCGGCGCCCTTTTTCGCACGCTTTTCATTCGGCAGCTCCCCGCCAGCATCCGCCCACTCATTGTGGAGTCTGGCTCCACGGACCTGAATGATATAGCCGAAAAGGCCGACCGGCTGCTCTCTGCACAGGCCGCTCGCGACGTCGCGCCCGACCTCACGGCAACGACCACGCGGTCTTCCCGGGCCGCTAGGCCCGACCGCCCTACCACTCCGGGTCACTGCTACTACCACACCCGTTTTGGCGCTAGGGCTCAATGCTGCACGCCACCGTGTAACTTCAAACCCCCCCCCCGCACCGGCCCCCGCGATGGCTGCGGGGCAGAAGGAGCCCCTACTGTACGTCACTGACGACAGAACCAACCGCCGATTTCTGTGCGACACAGGGGCCCAGCACAGCATCACCCCCGCCTCCGCCCTCGAGATCCAACGCGGCACACGGGGTATCACACTGGCTGCAGCCAACGGCTCTGACATCCGCACATATGGCACCCGCATGGTCACGCTCGACCTCGCGGGCCGCCGCTACCGCTGGGAGTTCCTCACAGCCAAGGTCCTCTGCCCACTCATCGGCGGTGACTTCCTACGCGCCCACGGCCTCCTTGTCGACATTCCGAGGCACCGCCTCGTCGACATCAACACTATGGCCCCCATCCCCGGCGCCTTTACCCCGGCCCGTTCGGCCGGCCTGACGACCTACTGCCTCGCCAGAGCCACGGACGACTACTCGGCACTCCTAGCTGAGTTTCCCGCCCTCACTAACCCGACCTTTTCGGCCAAAGCTGCCAAGCACGGTGTGGAACACTATATCCCCACCACCGGCCCCCCAGTTTCAGCCCACGCCCGCAGACTCAACCCGGCCAAGCTGGAAATCGTGCGGGCCGAGTTCACCACCATGGAACAACTCGGCATCATCCGCCGCTCCAGCAGCCCTTGGGCCTCGCCCCTCCACATCGCCCCCAAGCCTGGCGGAGGCTGGCGCCCTTGCGGGGACTACCGCCGCCTCAACGACGCCACCACCCCCGATCGATACCCGGTGCCACACATCCAGGACTTCTCGGCCCGACTGGCCAGACGAACCGTCTTTTCCAAAGTCAACCTGGTGCGCGGTTACCACCAAGTCCCCGTACACCCCGCGGACATCCCCATTTGGCCTGTTCGAGTTCCTGAGGATGCCCTTCGGCCTCAAGAATGCAGCACAGGCTTTCCAGCGCCTTATGGACTCAGTCCTCCGGGACCTGAACTTCCTATTCGTCTATCTAGACGACATTCTCGTGGCCAGCTCCTCCAAACAGGAACACCTCGAACACCTTCGCATCCTGTTCGGGCGCCTAGCCCAACACGGGTTCATCCTCAGCCCGGCGAAGTGCCAATTCGGCCTAACCGAGATCGATTTTCTCGGTCACCACATCACCCCTGCTGGGGCCGTCCCCCTGCCCAACAAGGTGCAGGCCATCCAGCAATTTCCCCGCCCCACAACCATCAAGGGCCTCCAGGAGTTCCTCGGGATGGTGAACTTCTACAACAGGTTCATCCCCAGAGCTGCAGCCCTCATGAAGCCCCTATACGACTCCCTCCGAGGAAAATCCGGCAAGATGGACGTAGCCTGGACCACTGACACGGCAGCCGCCTTCGACGCCACCAAAAACGCGCTCGCCGACGCCACTCTACTCGCGCGCCCGAGGGCCGATGCCCGGGTCGCGCTCACCACCGACGCCTCCGACCACGCGGTCGGGGCCGTGTTCGAGCAGTGGGTCAATGGCGCGTGGCAGCCACTTGCCTTCTACAGCCGCCAACTGCGCCCCCCGGAGGTCAAATACTCCACTTTCGACCGCGAGCTTCTCGCGCTGCACCTGTCGGTCCGCCATTTCAGGTTCCTCCTGGAAGGCCGCCCCTTCACCGCGTATGTGGACCACAAGCCACTCACATACGCGATGGCCAAGCACACCGAACCCTGGTCCGCTAGGCAGCAACGCCAGCTCGCGGCCGTGTCCGAGTTTACTACGGACATTCAGCACGTCTCTGGTAGAGACAACGTGGTCGCCGACTGCCTTTCCCGTCCCGCCGTCTGTGCGAATCACCTCGCGGTCGACTACGCACAACTAGCAGCGGCCCAGCTCACGGACCCAGACCTCCTCTCGGCGGCTACCAGCCTGCCAGGGCTACGCCTAGCCAAGGTCGCGCACGGGCCCGAAGCCACGGCAGTCACTTGCGACGTCTCACTCGGCCACCCCAGGCCGGTCGTCCCTGAGACCTGGCGCCGCCGCGTCTTCGACGCGCTCCACGGGCTCTCTCACCCGGGTTCCCGCGCATCCGTCAAACTCCTCTCCAAGCGCTTCGTCTGGCGCGGCCTCAGCAGAGATGTTCGGACTTGGGCCACCTCCTGCCTCGCCTGCCAACGGGCTAAGGTACAGCTGCACACCAAAGCACCCCTGGGAGACTTCGAGGTACCCAGCCGCCGCTTCGACCACGTACACGTCGACATCGTCGGTCCCCTGCCGCCATCGCAAGGCCAAACTTATCTCCTCACGATGGTCGACCGCTACACACGCTGGCCTGAGGCAGTGCCGCTGTCCTCCACCACCACAGCCGACATCGCCAGGGCGTTCGTTAACACCTGGGTTGCGAGGTTCGGCGTACCGGCCGACATAACCTCCGACAGAGGCGCCCAGTTCACCTCCGAACTCTGGACGGCCACAGCACGCAACCTCGGGGTGACGCTCCACCGCACCACGGCGTACCACCCGCAGGCCAACGGACTTTGTGAACGCTTCCACAGGTCACTCAAGGCCTCACTCCGCGCCGGCCTGCAGGACAGTACCTGGACTGACCGCCTGCCGTGGGTGCTACTCGGCCTACGCACCGCGGTCAAGGAAGACCTCCAGTCCTCGGCAGCGGAGTTAGTCTACGGACAACCGCTGCGCGTCCCAGGCGAATTCCTTCCGGAGCCTACCAAGCCTTGGTCGGCCGAACAGCAGCGGCTCAACTCTTTCTCTTCCGCTCAGCAGTTCACCCCACTTCCGGTCAACCGAAACGGCGAACTCGCACCTCACGTCCCGCCAAATTTACAGCAGGCGCGCTTCGTCTTCGTGCGACACGACGTGCACCGCGGGCCCCTGCGACCCCCGTACGACGGACCGTACGAGGTACTACAAACCGGGGACAAGGTCTTCAAGCTGCGACTCGGCGACTGGGTCGACACAGTCTCCATCGACCGGCTCAAACCAGCACACACAGAACCAGGGGAACAGGTCCCCGTGGCCCAGCCTCCAACTAGAGGCCGTCCCCCCGGCAAGCCAGCACAGCCAGCGGCGAACCGCCCGACCCAACCAACCAGACCGGCGACCACTCAGAGCCGCTGCGGCAGAACCATTAGACCACCATCACGACTCGTCCACTCCTCCTAAGCGGATTCTGGGGGGAGCTCTGTGGCGACACGCCACCACTGGACATAATCCGCTCACGGCGGCACAGACAGTCTAAGCAGAAGCCCCCAGCCGGGGGCCCTTTCCTCCAGCAACTTGTTTCCCGCAGGGACAGGCTGCCGGGAGCACTTCCTGTCTGGGAAGTATTTAAGTGGATGCGCGGGCTTTTCTAGTTCCTGTTTGACATGTGGATGGAATAAAGCAGTTGTGTTTTCAATAGCTCTGGTCTCGACTCCCACGTTTGCCGCGGTATCTCAACAAGGTTCCCTTTGTTTATGTTGGGACTTTTGTGCTTAAGTTGAGGTTCTTTTAGTTTGAGTGGACCATAGGTTTCTTTCTTGGATTAGCGGTGCCCTCAAAGGGTCACTTGTTGTGCTGATTCTTGTTTTGTGACACCGAGGCAACCCAGTGCCACCCTTATTGGTCCTTCAAAATAGGCTTAAACACGCCAGGAAATCGGAGCCCATTACGTTTGGTTCCCCTGCCCCCGGCTCAAAATAGGTAAGAAGAATGGCTTAAAGTTTAAAACCAGCACAACCGCTCAGAAACTGAAATGTCAGGTGTGAAGCAGCTGCTGCAGGCTATAATTGTAAAGAAGAGTTTCTGGTTTGGTAAATCAAAGATGGCACAGGAATTCTTCTCTTCATAATGTGGGTGAGATTGCTGAATCTTAAAACTGTTACTGTGTTTTTACTTCTAGAAACACCTGTCCCAAATGGATTCCCAATCCGGTCAAGTGCCACAAAAGGCAGAGTGTGAACTCCCCCAGCAGCTCAGTGAGTTTATCCAGTGAGTAACTGAGTTATCCTGACGTGGAAGTTTGCAGGTTTAATTCCCACTCTGGACGGTTAGCTGATCTCAGCCAGAGCAGTGGTAGGAGTGTTACAACTGACCTCCGCACGACTGGCTGAGAGATTGGAAAACTAAGGTTCCTACTTCTGATCTCGACTTTTTTTTATTATTCATTCCTGGGATGTGGGCGTCGCTGGCAAGGCCAGCATTTTTTGCCCATCCCTAATTGCCCTTGAGAAGGTGGTGGTGAGCCGCCGCCTTGAACCGCTGCAGTCCGTGTGGTGATGTTACTCCCACAGTGTTGTTAGGGAGGGAGTTCCATATTTTGACCCAGCGACGATGAAGGATCGGTGATATACTTCCAAGTCAGGATGGTGTGTGTGACTTGGAGGGGAACTTGGAGGTGTTGGTGTTCCCAATGCGCCTGCTGTCTTTGTCCTTCTAGGTGGAAGAGGTCATGGGTTTGGGAGGTGCTGCCGAAGAAGCCTTGGCAAATTGCTGCAGTACATCTTGTAGATGGTACACACTGCAGCCACGGTACGCTGGTGGTGGAGGGAGTGAATGTCTAAGGTGGTGGTTGGGGTGCCAATCAAGCGGGCTGCTTTGTCCTGGATGGTGTCGAGCTTCTTGAGTGTTGTTGGAGCTGCACTCACCCAGGCAAGTGGAGAGTATTCCATCACACTCCTTACTTGTGCCCTGCAGATGGTGGAAAGGCTTTGGGGAGTCAGGAGGTGAGACACTCGCCGCAGAATACCCAGCCTCTGACCGGCTCTTGTAGCCACAGTATTTATGTGGCTGGTCCAGTTAAGTTTCTGTTCAATGGTGATCCCTCGGATGTTGATGGTGGGGGATCCGGTGATGGTAATCCTGTTGAATGTCAAGAGGCGTTGGTTAGACTCTTGTGGGAGGTAGTCATTGCCTGGCACTTGTGTGGCACGAATGTTACCTGCCACTTATCAGCCCAAGCCTGAATGTTGTTCAGGTCTTGCTGCATGCGGGCACGGACTGCTTCATTATCTGAGGAGTTGCGAATGGAACAGAACACTGTGCAAACATCAGCAAACATCCTAATTTCTGACCTTATGATGGAGGGAAGGTCATCGATGAAGCAGCTGAAGATGGATGGGCCAAGAACACTGTGAGGAACTCCTGCAGCGATGTCCTGGGGCTGTGATGATTGACCTCCAACCACCAAATACATCTTCCTTTGTGCTAGGTATGACTCCAGTCAGCAATCCCTGCCGTAAAGCGCGCCGGTGTGGAGACGGGATTGATTTCCTTCTGCCATTGAATAACCTGCTGAAACTCACTATCCAGGCCTATACTTGAAGAATGTCCAGCTGGCCAAGGTACCAGAGGGTACCTGGTGTCGGTAGAATTGTCTCCAGCTTCAGGAGAGGAAGGAAGGGGAGAATATCGGCGTATAACCCGCACCTTTATACTGCAGCTGACTTCTCAGTGAATGCCTATACATCGCAGTAAATTATAAGCAGCACTCCTGTAATTCAGAAAGATAAGGGCTGATTTTCACATTCCCAACCAGGAGCCTCGCCCGACAGGAGCACAAATTGGGAAATCGTGGGCACGCTCACTGCACCCATTGAGAACGGAAAATCACGAGGAGCGCATCCACGTTTTATGTGCTCCTGGCAGGCAAGGCTCCACACTGGGAACGCGCATTTGAAAAATTAACCCGATAAAATCGTGCCTGAAGGAGCAGTTCATGGTACTTTGATGCGGGAGGAATTTAAAGCCTGGGAACCTCCTGACTCCCCAAAGCCTTTCCACCATCTACAAGGCACAAGTCAGGAGTGTGATGGAATACTCTCCACTTGCCTGGATGAGCGCAGCTCCAACAACACTCAAGAAGCTCGACACCATCCAGGACAAAGCAGCCCGCTTGATCGGCACCCCATCCACCACCTTAAACATTCACTCCCTCCACCACCGGCGTACCGTGGCTGCAGTGTGTACCATCTACAAGATGCACTGCAGCAACTTGCCAAGGCTTCTTTGGCAGCACCTCCCAAACCCGCGACCTCGTCCACCTAGAAGGACAAGGGCAGCAGGCGCACGGGAACACCACCACCTCCAAGTGTTCCTCCAAGTCACACACACAATCCTGACTTTGAAGTATATCGCCGATCCTTCATCTTCGCTGGGTCAAAATCCTGGTACTCCCTCCCTAACAGCACTGTGGGAGTACCTTCACCACATGGACTGCAGCGGTTCAAGAAGGCGGCTCACCACCACCTACTCGAGGGCAATTAGGGATGGGCAATAAATGTGGGCCTTGCCAGCGACGCCCTGATCCCATAAGCGAATAAAAATAAAACACTTTTCAGTGTATCGGTGAAATTTTATTGAGAAAGCCAGCATAAACACAGAAACCCACCATGCAGGCCACCAACAAGATTAAAAGAGGTGAAACCAGAAGTAAGTATCGTGTCGATACAACAGCAACTTGGCACTTTTATATCGTCTCTCACACACAAAATGTCCCAAGCCACTGTACAGGGGGAACGGGAAACCTTCGCAAGAAGAGACGTATGGGGAAGTGGCTGAGAACACTGTCAAAGAGGTTTTGAAGACGCCTTTGAAAAGGAGGAGAAAGGTGATGAGGAGGGAGGGCTCAGGACAAGAATTCCAGTGTACTGAGGTTAAGTGGCTGAACAGTGGAGCAGAAAGTCGGACAAATGCAGCCTGCACGCTGGCGTGTAGAGTTGGAGAAAGCTGCAGAATAGGAGGGAGGGCGACCATGGAGGCAATTAAAAGTGAGGGCAGAGACTTGAATGTTGATGCACTGGGGGACAGGAACCAATGAAGGTCAGCAGGGATTGGGGTATGATAGGTGACATAAGAAAACTACTAGGCACTTGGTCTAAGCGTTAAACAAAGCTTTAATCAACTGTTTTACAACATGGAGGTCTAGTTGTGTCCTTCACTAGTTCCTGTTAAGAATGTCCTGCGCAAGCTGGGCCCGTGCCCGAGTATTTATATTCTCCCTGGACAGCGCCACCCGCAGGCCGCTCAGTATTATTTCATAAGTCTTTCTTTCATGAATGACTGATTCATGTCAGTAGGTATGTGGTACTGCGTTGGAATAGCAGAGCTCTGGACGAGGTGGGGTTTTGAAAGGTAGAATTCAGAAGGCCGAAGAAGAGATTATTGGAGAAACCGGTTCTGGAGGTCACAAAGGTGTGGATGAGGGTTTCGGAGGTAGTGCGGTGAGGTCGGGATGTAGGTGGGCGATGCTGCGAAGCAGACGTAGATGGTCTTGGTGGTGAGCGGCACGTGTGGTTTGAAGCTCAGTTCAGGGATGAGCGGGGCATTGAAGTTGCAAACTGTCAGGTTCAGCGAGAGAAAGGAGCATGTAAAATAGATGGAATCGGCTCCTGACGGGCTGAGATTCCGGCAGGAGTGGAGAAAGATGGCTTCAGCCTTGCTGATGTGGGGATGGCTCATCCGTAACTCGATGCCAGGCAAGGCAGCCATACAGCACAGTGACAGTCGTGGAGTCAGGGCTGGTGGCAGTGAGGCATGTAGAAGGAAGCTGAGCCTGTGTTTCCTGATAATGTCACCATGGATTAGCATGTCAATGAGGAATAGGAGGGGAAGGAGGATGGAGCGTTGGAGCAGCAGAGGTGGCTGTACATGCACAAGAGAAGTCATTGGAGAAGACGGACTGACTGTGTTCGGATAGGTCATGGTAATATCTGGGTATTGTGGAGGTGGGCCACAGAGGAGAGGTTTTGGAAGAGTATGGAGTGATCAACCTTATTGAGAAGAAGAATAGTATGCTGTGGTCAGACTCATGTAGGTTCAGAGAACTCTAAGTGCTGTGAGAGGGAAACAGAGGAACAGGAGCAGGCCATTCAGCCCCTCGGCCTGTTCCGCCATTTAATCAGACTGATACCTGGGATGGCAGGAATGACGTATGAGGAGAGATTGGGTCGATTAGGCTTATATTCACTAGAGTTGAGAAGAATGAGAGGGGATCTCATTGAAACTTATAAAATTCTAACAGGACTAGACAGACTAGATGCAGGAAGGCTGTTCCCGATGGTCGGGGAGTCCAGAACCAGGGGTCACAGTCTAAAGATGAGTAAACCATTTAGGACTGAGATGAGGAGGAATTTCTTCACCCAGAGAGTGGTGAACCTGTGGAATTCTCTACCACAGAAGGCAGTTGAGGCCAATTCATCAAATATATTCAAGAAGGAGTTAGGTATATTTCTTAAGGCTAAAGCGATCAAGGGATATGGGGAGAAGGCAGGGACAGGGTACTGAATTTGGATGATCAGCCATGATCTCATTGAATGGCGGAACAGGCTCGAGGGGCCGAATGGCCTACTCCTGCTCCTATCTTCTATGTTTCTATGTGGCTAATCGGTATCTTAACTCCATTTACCTGCCTTGGTTCCATAACCCTTAATGACCTTGCCTAACAAATATCTATCAATCTCAGTATGAAATTTTCAATTGACCCTGAGTTCCACTACCCTTTGTGTGAAGAAGTGCTTCCTTCCTGACATCACCCCGGAACTGCTTAGTTTTAATGTTAAGGTTATGCCCCCTTGTTCTGGTCTCCCACAGCAGAGGGAAATAGTTTCTCTCTATCTACCGAATCAAAATCCTTTGATCGTCTTAAACACTTCAAGAAAGTAAACTAGAGAGATTTGAACGGGGAGTGGTTGGAACTAAATGGCAATGGCACGTTTAAAAGCCTTAGAAAGCTTCCGGTCGCCTGTCATTTTAATTCGCCGCTCCATTCCCACTCGGACCTCACCGTCCGCGGCCTCTTGCGTTGTTCCACGGAAGCTCAGCGTGAGCTCGAGGAACAGCACCTCATCTTCCGATTAGGCACTCTGCAGCCTTCCGGACTCAATATCGAGTTCAACAATTTCAGATCATAACCTCGGCCCCTATTACATTTTTTCTTGTAATTTTTCCACTCCTTTCCCCCCCCCCCCCGCTTTCCTTTTGTTTCTCTCTCACACCTGGCAGCTATCTCTTGCCCTGCCAGTACACTTCACACCTAATCTCAGCCTATTACCATCTCGTCTAGCTTCGAATACCTTTTATTGTCTCTTTTACAGCTTTTGTTTCTTTTACTTCTTTTGTCCGATCGCAGCCCTGCCTTCGATCTATTTTCTTTTCTTTCCAGTTTTGAAGAAGGGTTCGACCCGAAACGTCAACTCAAATTTCTCTCCACGGATGTTGCCTGACCTGCTGAGTTTTTCCAGCATTTTCTGTTGTTATTTAGAAAGGAAAAGGTTAGAGACAGGAGAGTAGCTAGACAGGGCAGTAGTTAGAGAGGAAGTTTGGAAAGGTCAAAGGTGAGCTTTTTGAAGTTGGCACAATGATGGTGTTTTTTGAACAATAACTGAAGGCAGGAAGAGCTTGGCAATGTCAGGAAAAGGCAATTGGAGTAGCCAGCAGCAGAGGGAGGAGGGGGCTCAAGGGAGCAGGTGGTGGGCCTCCTGAAGTCTAATAAGATCTGGGGGGAGACATAGGGTAGAAATTGTAGGATGAGGACTGGTGTGGTGGACGAGCTGTGAGGCATCAGGGAAGGGGAGGAGCTGAAGCTGAAGGATGAAAAGCCAGGCCAGTGATTTAATTTAGGATACAGGAGCAATTGATGATAGAGAAGGTGTAGCGGGAGGCCAAAGGAAGCGGTTAGTAGTAGAGAAGAGACATTCGGAGTGTCCTCTCCCTCCAGAATGATCCTGGTGTGGTAAGACGATTTAGCCACAAAGAGGACAGAGAGAGAGAGCGAGAGAGAAAACAGTCATGATTCTGAAACTAGTAAAGAATTAAATAACAGAAAATGGCAGGATTAGTTCTAATGAAGGGTTACACCCGAAATGTTAACTTGTCCTTTCTCTTGACAGATGCCGTTGATTGACCTGCTGAATCTTTCCAGCATTTTTCTGTTTTTGTTTCAGATTTCCAGCATTTGCAGGTTTTTTTTCTTTTCCCTTTTATTTTTAAAAGAATTAAATAAACATCCTAAAGGTAAACCCAAAGCACATCTCCGGAATGTTCAAAACATTCCTGCATTTTACTCAGCGCTGGGCGTTCTTCCGTCAAAGAGGTGTGGAAGGAATGCAGTCAGACTTCTCTGCTGACACTGCCAATGGGTGTGGAGTCTCACAGTCTGATGTACTGTACCAGTCAGACTCCGTCACCAAGGCGAACATCAAGAGGACAAGGGTGGTGCTGTTGTTGTTTGGCGAACCGACCTCTACCTAGCGGAAGCTGAACGCCAACTCTCCGACACCACCTCCTACCTCCACCTGGACCATGACCCCACTACCGAACATCAAACCACCGTTTCCAAGACCGTCACTGACCTCATCTCCTCTGGAGATCTTCCCCCCACGGCCACCAACCTCATAGTTCCCCAACCCCGCACAGCCCGCTTCTACCTCCTTCCCAAGATCCACAAACAGGACTGCCCTGGTAGACCCATCGTTTCAGCCTGTTCTTGCCCCAGGGAACTTATCTCTTCCTATCTCGACTCTATCTTTTCTTCCCTTGTCCAGTCTCTTCCCACCTACATCCGCGACTCTTCTGACGCCCTCCGCCACTTTAACAGTTTCCAGTTTCCTGGCCCCAACCACCTCCTTTTCACCATGGACGTACAATCCCTCTACACCTCCATCCCCCACCAGGATGGCCCGAGGGCGCTCCACTTCTTCCTTGAACAGAGGCCCAACCAGTCCCCATCCACCACCACCCTCCTCTGCCTGGCTGAACTTGTTCTCACATTGAACAACTTCTCCTTTGACTCCACTCATTTCCTCCAAATTAACGGTGTTGCTATGGGTACCCGCATGGGTCCTAGCTATGCCTGCCTTTTTGTGGGATATGTGGAACATTCTTTGTTCCAGTCCTACTCGGGTCCCCTCCCTCACCTCTTTTTCCGGTACATTGATGACTGTATCGGTGCCGTTTTCTGCTCTCGCCCTGAACTAGACAATTTAATTCACTTTGCCTCCAATTTCCACCCTTCCCTCACCTTCACGTGGTCCATCTCCGACTCTTCTCTTCCCTTCCTTGAATTCTTCGTCTCCATCTCTGGGGATCGGTTATTGACCAACATTCACTACGAGCCCACTGACTCCCACAGCTACCTGGACTACACTTCCTCCCACCCCGCCTCCTGTAAACTCTATTCCATTCTCCCAGTTTCTCCGTCTCCGCCGCATCTGCTCTGATGATGCCACCTTCCACACCAGTGCTTCCGACATGTCTTCCTTTTTCCTCAACCGAGGATTCCCCTCTACCGTGGTTGACACGGCCCTTGACCATGTCCGTTCTATCTCCCGCACTTCTGCCCTCACCCCTGCCCCTTCCCTTCCGGAACCATGATAGGATTCCCCTTGTCCTCACCTTTCACCCCATCAGCCTCCACATTCAACGGATCATCCTCCTCCATTTCCGCCACCTCCAACGTGAATCCACCACCAAACACATCTTCCCCGCCCCTCCCCTTTCAGCATTCCGTAGGGACCGCTCCCTCCGAGACACCGTAGTTCACTCCTCTATCACCCCCAGCACCCCTTCCCCTTCGCCCAGCACCTTCCCGTGCAAGTGCAGGAGATGCAACACCTGCCCTTATACGAGGATGGGATTCCAAAGCACTTCGGTCCAAACCACAGCGGTCTAGGCTGACGGGTCGCTTTCGGACGACTGAGCAACTAAGTGGCCACAGGTAAGATTGTTACCTTTTTGCTCTGTCTGTTACGAAGTGATTTGGCGCTTTCGCTGTGATCCTGGCCTTGTGCTGACGGAATCCTTTAGGTAAGAATTCGGGATTAGATAACACTTTCTCAAAGTCAGATTACCTTAAACCGCAAAGTCAGCTAAAGCATATGGTAGGTTAAAGGCCTTTGGGTGTGAGTCCCATAAAAAGGTTAAAGTCCTTTGGGTTCGTAGTCCCATAAACAGGTTAAAGGCCTTTGGGTTCGTAGTCCCATAAACAGGTTAAAGGCCTTTGGGTTCGTAGTCCCATAAACAGGTTAAAGGCCTTTGGGTTCGTAGTCCCATAAACAGGTTAAAGGCCTTTGGGTTCGTAGTCCCATAAACAGGTTAAAGGCCTTTGGGTTCGTAGTCCCATAAACAGGTTAAAGGCCTTTGGGTTCGTAGTCCCATAAACAGGTTAAAGGCCTTTGGGTTCGTAGTCCCATAAACAGGTTAAAGGCCTTTGGGTTCGTAGTCCCATAAACAGGTTAAAGGCCTTTGGGTTCGTAGTCCCATAAACAGGTTAAAGGCCTTTGGGTTCGTAGTCCCATAAACAGGTTAAAGGCCTTTGGGTTCGTAGTCCCATAAACAGGTTAAAGGCCTTTGGGTTCGTAGTCCCATAAACAGGTTAAAGGCCTTTGGGTTCGTAGTCCCATAAACAGGTTAAAGGCCTTTGAGTTCGTAATCCCATAAACAGGTTAAAGGCCTTTGGGTTCGTAGTCCCATAAACAGGTTAAAGGCGCGTTGAACCGGTTGAATCAAGTAGGTACAAATTGGAAAAAATCAAGTACGTAAAAACATTTTGGAGAATGGGGGCGGGAAATAGTAAATTGACGGAGATCGGGGGTCCAAAAACTCCGTTGGATATAATAATTGAACAAAATAAAAACGAAGGGAAGACGGTGACTAATTATTGTAAGAAATGGGCCAAAGGGAATACAGGCTGGCCACAAACAGGTACCTTTGATCCGGAAATAATACAGAAACAACAAGTCGAGCTCAGGAGCAAAAAGTCAAAATTAAATCAAAAAGAATGGGACGTATTGGCAAAATGGTCAAAAGAATCCAATGATCGAGTTCAAAAGCCCCAATTTACCTCATGCCCAAGCAAAAGGAATATTATTGCAAGATGAATTTGGTGTGCAAAAAATCCTTAGACAGGCTTAAAGCAGAATGTGAAGCCGACAATTTAAAACTGAAAGAAGATCGTGAAAAACATAAATTAGAAAAGGGTTTAAAAGATCGAAAGGAAGGAATGTACCCGATGGCTGAGAAACCGGCCAAGGACGCGCAGGCAGCTGTAGATAAAGTTGAACAGGATGTGTTAACTACGAAACAAGCTTTTGGACAATTGCCATACGATGAAGCATCAGAGGATGATGAAATTATCACTCAAACGTTGGTTAGATTGGGGGGAATATTGGCTTCAGCTCGGTCTCGGCAACAGCGGCAGCCCCAACTACTTTCACGAGCACAGTCACTGTCGGTTCAGTCACCTCGGCAACCACCTCCTGGTATACAGTCACCCTCCACTACCCATCAAATCAGATCATCCGTTTCTTGCATGTCAACATTTACCGACCCCACAAGTGGCAGCAGGACAGACGATCACATTAGAAAGCCATCTTCCATTACCACAAGTGACACCACAAGCTCAATCCACCCCCAACTTAAACTCTCAGAGTTCAGGGTCTAACCCTCAAGCACCCCTGGATGTTAGTTCCCCTTTGCTCCCACCATTTCCACCCGAGATAACTCCTACCGCCTTAGCTCCGGGAGTTAATCTTTCCCCTGGATCTCCACAATATGATCCCTCGCGTTATACGAACCCTAATGATTCCACCAATCCTGCTCCTCTCACCTTTGGGAGCTCAGGTAGGACCCACGGGTGGAACTCCACTTGGCACACCAAGTCATGGATCCCCAGTGACACCCCTGGAACCCAGTAGTAGTGAAGGTACAATGGTCCCCATTAGAGAATACCCCAACGGGTTAGGGCGCACGGTAGCAATGGGTCACCGGGAGAATTGTGTGCTCTTAGAAAGGACTGCCCAAATGTAGAAACTGAGGGAGCAGGAAGAACATGGGATTGGTTACAACAAACGGCTGTAGCTTATCAGGGAAATGCAAAAGATATGTGGGATTTGATTGCACATTGCCTAACTAGAACGCAATTTAATACTGTTAAGACGGAATTAGGAGACAATTCATGGACAGACTTTGAAAGAAGTCACCCAACAAGCGCGGTTACGGAAAGACAGAGGCCTAGAAATTCAGTTGCTTGCGCCACCAGTTTGCGCCCAAAGAGGCCACTCAGAGGCTTTAGCGCCACTGGCCAAAACCACCGCGATATTTAGCGGGGCGCTAATGGCGGCGTTAGCCTGTAGCGCTGCGCCGCCACCGATGATGTCACCGGTGTGCGCAGCGCCCCGCTACCGCCCTGAACGCCATATTAGGTCGCGCCCGCCTCTTCCGCGCCGGCCGCAAATAGCGACCGGTACACAGGAGCCAACCTGTGGCGGTAGTGGAGTGAGTTAAGGTGGAGGTGCGGCCGGCCGCTTTTCCGGCGGCCACCTGCCCGCACCTCCGTCCCCGGCCTCCTACACACCACCCCCCCGCGGCATTGCCGGCTGTTTCCCCGAGAGCCCGGCACTTCTCCTTGGTGCCGGGCTCATTTGCCGGCACTCGCGAGCGGGGCTCGCGCTGTTGCAGCCACCTCCCCCTTAACAGTGGGAGGAAGGCCTGCAGTACCGCAGTGTGCCGTGCCGCAGCGGGTGGCGCTGCGGCACTTTGCGCGCCGATATTCAGTTTCAGCGCCCCAAGCGGGGCGCGGGAAGCCTCGTTTAGCGGCCCGCCTCCATTTGGGGCGCAGAAACTGAATATCCCAATGGCGCAAGTGGCTCCGCGCGCAGCGGTAATTCCGGCGCCCAGGCGAGCTTGGCGTCCCAAACTGAATTTTTAGCTCAGAGAATTGATCGTTTGGGAGACGCATTTAAGGATGGATTGAAGACAAAGATTAACTATTCTAAAATAATAAATACTAAACAGAAGAAAGAGGAACGGGTAGAGGACTTTGTTCAGAGATTCCCTCAGGTCTATAGTAAGCACTCAGGAGATGATGCTTTTGAGGAAGACGAAAACTCTGCTCAGTATAATGCTTTGATTTTATCCTGCCTTAAACCTGAAATTGCCTCTGCTTATAAATTAACCACTGAAGATTGGGAGGAGAGAACTACAAATGCAACTCATAAACGGCTTGTACAGGTTGAAGAAAGTTTGGGAAAAGAGAAAACGGAGGAGAAAGACAGTAAAGGAGAGAATAAAGAGACAATGTTTGCCCAGGTTTCCGAGCAACAGGGTCCACAGACGAATGTGGCATGGGTTCCCCCAGCCAACATTAGGGCCTAGAAATTCAGTGGGCTGCGCCACCAGTTAGCGCCCAAAGAGGGCACTCAGTGGCTTTAGCGTCACTGGCCACGCCTCCCGCGATATTTAGCGGGGCGCT
The DNA here is from genome assembly GCF_052327205.1 of Somniosus microcephalus. Taxonomy (NCBI): domain Eukaryota; kingdom Metazoa; phylum Chordata; class Chondrichthyes; order Squaliformes; family Somniosidae; genus Somniosus; species Somniosus microcephalus. The sequence continues at coordinate 9,767,524 of NC_141000.1, read as the reverse complement.
AATGGCGGTGTTAGCTTGTAGCGCTGCGCCGCCACCGATGACATCATTGGTGTGCGCAGCGCCCCGCTACCACCCCGATCGCGATATTTGGTCGTGCCCGCCTCTGTAACGCCGGTCGCAAATCGCGACCGGTTCACAGGGCCTACCTGTGGCGGTAGTGGCGCAAATTAAGGTGGAGGTGCGGGGCGGCCATTTTTTCCGGTGGCCGCCTGCCAGCACCTCCTCGCGCCGCCCTCCCTGGCCTCCTGATCCACCCCCCTGGGCAGTGCCGGCTGTGTCCCAAAAGCCCGGCACTTCTCCTCGGTGTCGGGCTCTTTTGCTGGCACTCGCGATCGGTGATCGTGCTGGTGCAGGCCCCTCCCCCTTAAGAAGGGGAGGAAGGCCTGCAGTACAGCAGCGCGCCGTGCCGCTGCGTGTGGCGCTGTGGCACGTTGCGTTGTGATATTCAGTTTCAGCGCCCTAAGAGGGACGCGGAGCGCCTCGAGCAGTGCCCCGAGTCCCTCTTGGGGCGCTCCAACTGAATATCGGGAGGGCGCAAGCGGCTCTGGCCAGAGCGCAAATTCCGGCGCCCAGGTGAGCTTGGCGCCCCAAACGCGGCGCCACCGAATTTCTAGGCCTAGATGTTTTACTTGTGGTAGTCCTCATCATTGGCGAAAGGGTTGCCCGTCCGGATCACAAAACAGATGGTCAGTTCAAGGGGCAAGACCACGTTTTAGTTCAGGCCAGAGAGGCAGGGGGAGGGGAGGTTTCAGAGGGCGTGGCCAATACAGGGGAAGAGGAGGTTATAACCATGATGCTCAGGCCTGGCAATATCAACAGGAATGTTGGAACGGCGGCCAGTCCACACAGGAACCCTTGCCACCCCCACCACCACCGGCGAACCCACATTATGGGGGAGGTGCGTGGTATCCCGCTAATAACCAGTTTTGACTACCCGAACCCTTAGGAACTTCGAGTGATACCGACGCTGTGTCACTAATAGATAAACAACTTCCCCAACTTACGGCGAATGCCAAACTGGAACCATATGTATTTTTACGGATGGAGGGACAGAATTTGGCCTTTTTAGTGGATACTGGAGCCACATACTCATCCATCTCAGGGAAGGATTTGGATATCCCTGGTACAGGAAAAGTAAAAAATCTTTGGGGTTTCTCAGGAACCATGGTTACTAATGAAATCTCAAAAGAAGTAAAAGTGGAAGTAGCAGGCATCGTCACCCCCCACCAATTCTTAAAAACGAAGGATATAGAATTTAACGTCCTCGGCAGGGACCTATTGTGTAAATTGGGAGTAGTGATCAAATGTAACAAGAAGAGATTATCAATTGATCAGGAGGAAAGGAATCTTATGCTTTCTCAAACAGAAAGGTATTTTCCACAATGGTGGGCTTTAGATCTAGGAGAGGGTGAGAAGGAAAAACTCGTCCTGTCCTTCGGATCACTGTCGTGTAAAACTAATCAGTCACAAGTTTTTACGGGACAAATGAACCCAAGATCACCTTTACACTGTACGCTGGCGTATGACAAAACCGGGAAGGATCAGGTTCTGGTGTGGGGGACTACGGTCTCCCGCGTAAAGAAATAGGCAACACAGCGAGCTACAAGAAATAGGTCTTTACTCCAACTCTCACAATACAGTACTGAATTCGTGAAGCCCGCGAACCTGTGATGACTCACGGATTGGTCACCTGCTGGAACCTGATTGGTTTTCCTTCTATCAGCAGCAGGCAAGTCTGAACATGCCTTATTCCTCTCAGCTTGCAACTGTCTTGCGGGGGGAGGGGAATACAGCAGTTAAAAGGGGATTATACAGGTTTATCTACATACACACAGTGTTTCCCCAATGTGGCAACAAGATTTTTTTAAACCCTTTATTGGAACACAACATACTCTTGAAGTCTGGGGATGCTTTGTGGGAAGGGAAGGAACTGCCGCCTGGGTTCAGCTAGTATTAGGCGATACGAGTCTTTACCTACAAGATTGTAATAGAGCCCCCCATATCACCCTGCATGTCAACCCAGGTTTTTCGGCTAAAGATCTCGGGCCGATGGTTCAAAGAGTCCTGTCAATACTACCAATCGATGCTGAACCAGGATTTCACCGGCTAGATGAACACACTTTCACTTGGTTATGCGATTGGCCCCTACTCCTTGCATCGATCCTCTCTCAATACCCGGATCGATCCACGGTACCGAAAAAAATGGAAGAGGGGGTTAATGGAAACCTGACAGAGGGAATAGATCCTGCTGTATGGGCAGTACATCCTAACCAAGTAGGATTCCCTAAAAACGCTGAATCATACAGAGTCCATTTAAAACCAGGGACTAGATTGCCAGCCATTCCACAGTATCCGATGAAACTGCAGGCTAGAAACGGCATTAGACCAATGCTGGAGGATTATATACAGCAAGGAATTTTAGTACCCACCTCCTCGCCGTGTCACACACCTATATTTTTTAGTTCCTAAGCAAAATAATGATTGGAGATTAGTACATGATTTAAGGGCCGTAAATGAAATAGTTGTTCCAATGTTTCCATTAGTCCCGGACCCATCCACTATTATGGCGTCCATTCCCCCGAAGGTTGAAAGATATACGGTTATTGATCTAAAAAATGCTTTTTTCGCGATTCCAATCCATGTGGATTCACAGTACTTGTTCGCCTTCTCTTTTCAGGGCCGGCAGTATACTTGGACACGTTTACCACAAGGTTTTGTTGATTCCCCGACCGTCTTTTCAAGCGAATTACACAAATGTTTGGCCCCTTTAAAACTACCGGGAGGTTCAACTCTTGTACAATACGTGGACAACTTGCTTATTGTATCACCCACAGAGATTGATTGTCAAATGGATACAAAATTCATTTTGAACCATTTGTCAAGGGAAGGGTATGTAGTATCAAAAGCAAAAATTCAGTTTTGTAAAAAGCGTGTCACGTATTTAGGGCACATTCTGACACCAGATGAAAAAGTCCTGCTTTCAGAAAGGACCCAAACAATATCCCAATATCCAAAACCTACCACTAAAAGAGGAATACGAGCATTTTTAGGATTAATACATTTCTGCAGGCAATGGATACCAGAAATCACTAAACATACGAGGCCCCTAACTATACTAACAGGATCACAGGTTAGAGAACCGTTCGTTCTATCAGAAGCACAAAAAGATGCGTTCAATTCTTTAAAACAAGCCTTAAGAGAGGCCCCGCCCTTAGGAAGACCAATGTATGATAGACCATTTAGGTTGTATGTGACTACTACCGATGGATGTTCACATTCAGTCCTAACACAGGAACATGGAGACAGGCAGAGACCGGTGGCATATTTCTCCACTAACCTAGACCCAGTAGAGAGAGCCCTCCCTAGATGTCTACAGGACATAGCCTCAGCCTATCATGCAGTGACCTCAGCAGAAAATATTACATTACACTCAAAAGTGGAAATTTATAGCAGTCACGCTTTACAATCATTACTGAACAAGTTATCCACACAGCACATGACGTCGGCAAGGATAAGTAGACACGAGATCAAGTTAATACAGAATCCCTTGTTGACTTTCAACTTTGCAAAAAACATAAACCCAGCTGAATTCTTACAAATACCCACAGAACACGTAGGAGAACCGATACATGACTGTGTAACAAAAATTGAGACTCAAACAATAATCAGACCTGATTTAAAGGACGTGCCTTTGGATACCCCAGACCATGAGTACTTTGTGGACGGATCAGCCTCTAGATCAGATACAGGTGAAGGACAGATAGGATACGCAATTATAGAATCACCAAATGTGGTAGAATCAGGTCAACTTCCAAATCATTGGTCAGCACAGAAAGCAGAATTCCACACATTACTAGCAAGAGCATGCGAATTATCAGAAGGGATGAAAGTAAATATTTATACGGACTCGAGATATGCCTTCGGAGTAGCGCATGATTTCGGAATAATATGGAAAAGGAGGGGTTTTCTGACCACATCTGGAACTCCCATATCGAACCAAGTACAGGTAGAAAGATTGACGCAGGCAGTATTACTACCCAGGGAATTAGCCATAGTAAAATGTCAGGCACATACACGATTACATACACAGGTTGCTGAGGGGAATAGATTGGCAGATGAAGCTGCAAAATATGCCGCTATGTATGGGGGCCAAAAACAATGGCCCCAGTTGGAACAAAAGGAGGGAGGGAAGTATCCTTCCTATGCGCCATCGTTGGAAGATGTACAAAAGCACCAGGAGGACGCTCCTAAAAATGAAAAACAAGAATGGATAAGAGAAAATTGTAAAAAGGATCCTTTGACACAACTATATGCAGGCCCGAAAGGAAGGATAGTTGCTCCAAATTTGATACTCCCCTGGATAGTGCATACGTGTCATACACTATTCCATGGAGGAAAGTACCCTATGGTAAAACAATTGGAAAATTCTTGGTACAACCCGAATTGGGGAAAAGTGGCACAGCGGACAATTGATCACTGTCTGATATGCCAGCAACATAACCCGGGAAAAGCCACACCAACTATATTAGCAACAACTCCTATCCCAGACGGTCCCTTTCAAATACTGCAGTTAGATTTTGTACAATTAGAATCAGCTTATGGATATAAATATGTATTAGTTATCATTGATGTATTTAATGAATGGATAGAAGCCTTCCCAACAAGGAACAATACTGCAAAGACTGTGTGTAAAATAATGCTGAAAGATATTGTGCCAAGGTTCGGAGTGCCAATACAATTGAGTTCTGATAACGGACCACACTTTGTTGCAGAAATTAATGCTGAACTTCGCAATGTTTTCACTATTAGACAACATTTACATTGCCCGCTCCATCCACAATCAGCAGGACTGGTGGAAAGGGCTAATGGTGCCCTAAAGCTAAAATTGGCCAAACTCTGTGTAGAAACCAAATTAAAATGGCCAGAAGTATTACCAATTGCATTATATGCCATGAGAACCAATCCCGCTCGAAAGACAGGATTATCACCAGCAGAAATTATCTTCGGAAGACCTTTAAGAACCCCGTTCTCGGCTCCTATCCAAGACGACAGACAAATAGATATTCATGTAATGGACAATCAGATGATGTCTTATTGTATGTCACTAACCTCTGCTTTAAAGTTGTCCCATCAACAGGTAGCAGTTGCAAATAAACCAACACCAGAGGATGCCTGTCATCGGCTCAAACCGGGTGATTACGTCCTCGTAAAAAACTTCTATCGGAAAGGATTAGAACCCAGGTGGAAGGGACCCTATCAAGTACTGTTAACCACGCATACAGCAGTAAAGGTCGAAGGAAAGGCAAAATGGATTCACGCTTCGCACTGCAAGTTATCATCACTGCTCTTGTCATAATGGGCATAACCTCAACAGCGACAGAGGGGCAATGTCTCTTTAAAAACCTGTGCTTCCCTCTTCAAGGTCGCAGGCTGCACGCTCTCTCTCTCTCTCTCTCTCTCTCTCTCTCGAGATTGTGACTGCTGCTTGAAAGTGTGATTGAAGTCGCATGGAATGTGTGTGTCAACTAACGTACAAAGTGCGATAAATTACGAAATGAGAATGACCCTATGGTTAAGAATAATGCGAGTTAACTTTCTTTCCTTCCCAATATTAGGTTCCTTACAGATCGACCTTTTCAACAGCTGAGTTTTTCAATTTAACCAGTAATCCTGCTCACCCTGACTGTTATACGACCCTGACTTTTCCCCAGGACATATCCCTGACATTTGAGTTCTGATTATCTCCCTTTTTGTGGTTGCTATGGTGAAATCTTCCAAAGCAGTTTGATTTGATTTGTTTAAATGTGAAAAACTAAATTTTCTCCAGTTATACTCCATGTTTTTACAGTATTTTGGAAAGACATCTGAAGAAAGGACAATAAGAAAATTAATATGACGTAATTTACTGTTTTCTGCAAGAGTGTGCTATTTTGTTTTGTTTGTCTGTTCATAGTTTTATGGGCTTCTGCCTTAAAGTTACAGTTGCCAATATGCTTGGAAGAAAATTAATTTGAATGTTTACAAGATCTGGAATAAATTGGAGTTTTGAGGTTAATTAACCTATTAAGACCAAACTTTCATTGTGGCCACGGTGAAATTCTGGTTGATGTGAATTTGTGTAGACCGCATTGAATAATACTTAGCTTGTGAATTTTGCTCAATCCCGTCTTTGTCCATATTACCTCCGTGTTCATGTTTGGTTAAAGTGTAAAAACACAACTGCCCTTTTCGATCGGGAAAGTGTTTTTAAGTTTACGTGAAGTAATGTAATGACGTGTATTTGATAAAGTTTTGCTCCACCTTCTTAGAATCCTGCAAAGGAGTTAACCCAACTTTAGTATGAAGTTTAAAGATATTGGACATTAAATAATTTAAGTTTCTTAATTTTAAGTTAATATTTCCCCAGTGACAGAGGGACTTTATGATTTGATAACTTGGCCATTTGGGCTCTAAGCAGAGTCACGAAAGTTACCTTGTAAGCTAATTGCAGCACTTCTGTCTCTAGTGTTAAAACACTACATAAGCTACCTAGCCTGAGAATTACTTGTTTAGTGAATGTTGGTAGCCTGGCCACTACCCAAGACATCGGGACCATGCAGAGGAAGATGAACAAAGATCTCCAGATGATTAATCTTTCGATAAGATACCTGAAAGCCCGAGAAAGGCTTGTATTGGATGGCATAATATGGAGATACCAGTATGAGTGTCCAAATGTGATTCATCACATATGAGGAAGTTTCAACGTAGAAGAAACCCCAGGCGGGGTAACATCAGGAAAGATAGAAGAAATAGAGGATACCCCAGGCAGGGTAGGATTAATCGAGCACCCCGAAAAAGAAGATCAGAAGCAATCTAGAGGAGACCCCAGGCGGGGCAGAATAATCTTCAAAATAATTGACACCCTGTGCAGTATGTAGAGAAAAGGTCGAGGTTATCATGTAATGATAAAAGGAGGGAATGTTAAGCTGGATTAATCCCATACTGCCTTACCAATGATTCGCAAAGCATGATGGACTACTTGACATACAGTGAATGGTTTAAATGTAAAAAAGCTGATACAGGACTGTGGGAATGTAATACACATAGATAAGAGAGGACGAAACAGAATGTTTATAGAACAGGGTAGAGACAGTCTCATGGCCGAATTTTGTTGAAAGCTAAAGTGAATTTTAAACAGAACTCTGTAAAAAGAAACAAATGACTTGTGTAGCGTGTGATCGCCTAGTTTCCTGTATTCTCATGATGACTTGCAATTTATGTTTTTTGTATAAATATTGTAGCCCCGTGAGCCTAGGGGCGCACTCTAGAGGAGACTTCCTTGTGTGTAAACACAAGGAGTTTCTCGGAGTGAAGTCCAGTACCGGGTACGGAATAAAACTTTACTTATTTTACAGTTTCTGACTTTGTGTATTACTGAGAAAGTGACAATAGACTGATCGGCGTGTTGAGTCTCCTAAAGTAGCGAACCTAGATCCCCCACGGGAGGGGTAGATCCTCCTCACAGAAGCGAGGGGTTAACACCACTGTCCAGGGCCCCAAACACCCCTTCCAGGTGAAACAGTGATTTACTTGTACTTCTTGCAATCTAGTATACTGTATTCGCTGCTCACGATGCGGTCTCCTCTACACTGGGGAGATCAAACACAGATTGGGTGACCGCTTTGCAGAACACCTCCGTTCAGTCCATAAGGGTGACTCCGAGCTTCCAGTCGCCTGTCACTTTAATTCACCGCCCCATTCCCACTCAGACCTCACCGTCCGTGGCCTCTTGCATTGTTCCACGGAATCTCAGCGTAAGCTCGAGGAACAGCACCTCATCTTCCGATTAGGCACTTTACAGCCTTCCGGACTCAATATCGAGTTCAACAATTTCAGATCATAACCTCGGCCCCTATTACATTTTTATACATTTTCATATATTTTTTATCCACACCTTTGGTTTGTGCCTTTTCCTTTTTTCTCTCTCCCACATGGCAGCTGTCTCTCACTCTGCCAGCGCATTTCACACTTCATCTAGAGCCATCCTTTGTCTCTTTACCTGTCCTATTACCATCTGGTCTCGCCTTGAATATCTCTTAATGTCTCTTCACCTCTCAGACCTTCCCTTTTGTTCTTTCATCCCCTCCCCCATTTCCCAGCCCCCAAACTGGCCTTTTAATCTGTTTCATTTCCTGCCTCTTTTTTCTCAGTCCTGACGAAGGGTCTTCGACCTGAAACGTTGACTCTATTTCTCTCTCCACGGATGTTGCCTGGCCTGCTGAGTTTTTCCAGCGTTTTCTGTTGTTATATCAAGAGGTTTTTCATCCTCAAAGGTGTTCAGAAGGCGAGAGAGAGACAGAGGGAAATGTCCCGACTCCAGAAAAGCATGCGGAATCTGCTCCTGCTGCAGTCGATGGGGGTCGATGTCGGGGAGGAACTCCAAGAGGTGAAGGGCCAGCAAGCCTCGCCCTATGCCTCAGAGTCCTTCAAGATCATCTTCCGCTCCAGAGTCCGCTCCATGGAGCAGGATGAGACGTGCTCGCGTTTCTTCTTCCAAAAGGTACACAGAGGGAGCGACAGCCTGAAGGAAGAAGACGGCTCTGTGACGTCCTCGCAGTCTGACATACGAAAGATCAGCAAATCTTTTTATGCCAGGCTGTACGACACGAAGCTCACAGACAGAGCGGCCTCCCAGTCCTTCCTGTCGTCTATCTCGGAGGTGCTAGATGACAGTGAGCGGGAGAGTCTGGATCACCCGCTAACTCTGGATGAGCTGACAAAGGCCGTCCGGTCCTTCGAGACGAGTAAAACTCCCGGAAGCGACAGCTTACCGGTCGAGTTGTATTCGGCTCTGTGGGACTGGATGGGCCCAGACCTACTGGAAGTGTACGGGGGTATGCTTCTGGCCGGCAGCATGTCAGAATCGATGAGGAAAGGCATCATCACCCTCATCTACAAGCAGAAGGGGGAGAGGGAAGAAATCAGAAATTGGCAGCCCATTTTCGCTGCTCAACATAGATTACAAGATTCTGTCCAAGGTCATCACCAACCGGGTCAAGTCTGCTCTGGAGCTGGTGATCCACCCGGATCAGACCTGCGCCGTACCCGGCAGGAAGATCTCTGATAGCCTCACGCTACTCAGGGATACGATCGCCTACGTGCGGGTCAGGAGGGTGGACACCTGCTTCATCAGCTTGGACCAGGAGAAGGCCTTTGACAAAATATTGCACACGTACATGATGGACGTGCTCGCTGACATTTAGGACTGAGATGAGGAGGAATTTCTTCACCCAGAGAGTGGTGAACCTGTGGAATTCTCTACCACAGAAGGCAGTTGAGGCCAATTCATTAAATATATTCAAGAAGGAGTTGGATATATTTCTTAAGGCTAAAGGGATCAAGGGATATGGGGAGAAAGCAGGGACAGTGTACTGAATTTGGATGATCAGCCATGATCTCATTAAATGGCGGAACAGGCTCGAGGGGCCGAATGGCCTACTCCTGCTCCTATCTTCTATGTATCTATGTAATGTCCAGAATGCTGAGCAGGAAGTAGGTGGGATCCACAGGAGTTGCAGTGAGGAAGCCATCCCTCCGACTCTACTGCCTTGTGACATCAGTGGGCCTTCTACAGGGCGGATGGAAGTTCTGCCCAGCCCATCAGATACTGGCTTCTGATTCTCTTCTAGGTGGAGACCAGGTCCTGTCGGATTTTACTCCCCCGCCAGGCCTCTTGCATCCAATTTCCATGGGAATTATCCCGATCTCCCACTGTAACTTGGGCAGAAAATCAGTGGACACCCAGGGGAAATGGTCGTTTAAATTTTTTTTACATCATTTCTCCGGGGGTTCCACCGATCTTCCACTGAAGTCACGGCAAGAGATCAGGAGGACTCCCGCGGAAATTCCAGGTGATACTGTTCAAGTTCAAATTCCAGATTCCAGCGTCCACGAGCCAGAATCCCGCGTTCACTACAGTAAATCCAGCTCTCTTATCCCATTGTCAGAATTGTAGGCCCATGAAGACAGTGTCAGCTTGGTTGAGTTGGTAGCAGTGCCACCTCTTGAGTTAGAAGGTTGTGAATTCAAGCCCCACTCCCAGGATTTGAGCACAGGATCTGGACAAGCGCTGCAGTGCAGCACCGAGGGAGTGCTTCATGGTCAGAGGTACTGTCGTTCAGATGAGGTGTTTAACTGATGTCTGGCTTGCCAGTTCGGGTGGATGTAAAAGATCACAGGGCACATGCAAAGAAGGGCAGAGAATTCTCCTTGTGCCCTGAATTCAGTCTTCCCTTAAGCAAAAACCACCAAAACTATGAATAACTGGTCAACCATCTCAGGTGCTGCAAAGTGCAAGTTCTTTCTTCTCAGAATCCAAACTAAAGCATCAACACAATGGAAAAATACTGCGGATGCTGGAAATCTGAACCAAAAACAGAAAGTGTTGGAAATACTCAGCAGGTCAGGCAGCATCTGTGGAGAGAGAAACAGAGTTAATGTTTCAGGTCAATGACCTTTCGTAAGAACCGGATAAGGCTAGAGATGTAACAGGTTTTAAGCAAATACAGGAAACTCTCGATTTACCGGCACCTAAATAACTGGAAATCTCTGTTAACCGGCAAAATTCAGGAGTAGGTTCAGGTAAGTTTTATTTCATATTAGTGGCCGTTCCTGGATCTGTGGCTGTGTAACCGGGGTTCCTGCACCTGTTGCTAAGCAACAGGGACGCCTAGATCTTGTGGCCGGGGTTCCTGCACCTGTTGCTAAGCAACAGGGACGCCTGGATCTTGTGGCCGGGGTTCCTGCACCTGTTGCTAAGCAACAGGGAAGCCTGGATTTGTTGCTGTGTACGGGGTTCTCGTACCTTTTACTATACCTCTCTGTAATCCGGACTTTTTGATAAACCAGCACCACGCCGGTCCCATCGGTGCCAGATAAAAAAGAGTTTCCTGTACAGAGGCAGGGAAAGGGGGAAAGGAAAGAAAGAACAAAAGGGAAGCTTTGAGATGGGGCGGAAGGCAGGAGTGATTAAATGACAAAAGGGATGATGGTGCGAGGTGAAAGGAGATGGTAATGGGACAAGTAAAGGACCAAAAGATGGGTCTAGAGGAGGTGTAAATGGGAACAGCAGAATCATCAACAGCTGCCGTCTGAAAAAAATGGGGGCCGAAGTTATGGGCCCAGAAATTGGTGTCGGGGGCTTCCCGCGGGTGCAAGCCCCCGACCTACACTTACCTAGCGCGCCGACAGTTGAAGCCTGGCCCTGCGTGGATTTCCTGTCAGTGGCCCGGTTCAGCTCCCGGCGCGCTGTGCTTGCGTGATCCAGCGGCGTAGTTAGTTTGATGAGCCGGCTGGGATCACGTGAGCACTGGGCAACCAATCGGAGGTTGCAAAAGTTCATTCATGAGTTTGATAGTAAGAACTGTCTAACTCATGAAAACTCCGGGCGCCCAAAACAGTACTTAAACTTCAAATAAAAGTTAAAAAAACATCCCACTAATTAAATGAACTATTAATAACTGTAAAAAACTAATTTAAACAATTATTCAAATTTTTGAAAAAAATAATTTTTTAACAAATCGAGTCTAAAAATACACTTACCTTACTGTAAAGTCTTTAAAAATAATAAACCTGTGGAAAAAAAATTCTAACTTTAATTGATAGACCACTTACCTTTTAAAACTAAGTACTTACGTCTGCTTTTTTCTCGCGTAAAAACTGGAGGCCTTATCGCACGGGCAACCCTGTAAAAAAAAAGAAATTTCAGCGCGCACGCGCAGACTCCTGCGCGCACGCGTTCCACCTCTGAACCCCTTGGTTCAGAGGAAAGGAAATGCCAGTTTTCCTTGCATGCGCTGTGCATGCTGAAAACCGGCACTTCCAACGGGCCCATGCGTGAGTACACGGTGCTTACTCACGCATTGGGACCCAAATTACTGGGCCATGGTCTGAAATTGTTGAACTCAATGTTAAGTCCGGAAGGCTGTAAAGTGCCTAATCGAAAGATGAGGTGCTGTTCCTCGAGCTTCCTATGAGCTTCATTGGAACAGTGTAGGAGGCCAAGGACAGAGAGGTCAGAGTGGGAGTGGAGCGGAGAATTAAAGTGACAGGCGACCGGAAGCTCGGGGTCACTATCGCAGACTGAACAGAGGTGTTCGTAAAGCGGTCACCCAATCTGCTTTTGATCTCCCCAGTGTGGAAGAGACCGCATTGTGAGCAGAAAACACAGTATACTAAATTGAAAGAAGTACAAGTAAATCGCTGTTACAGCTGGAAGGAGTATTTGGGGCCCTGGACAGTGGGAAGGGAGGAGGTAAAAGGGCAGGTGTTGCATCTCCTGCACTTGCACGGGAAGGTGCTGTGGGAAGGGGAGTGGGTGTTGGGGGTGATAGAGGAGTGAACCAGGGTGCTGCGGGGAAACAGTCCTTTCGGAATGCTGAAAGGGGAGGTGAGGGGAAGATGTGTTTGGTGGATCACGTTGGAGGTGGCAGAAATGGCGGAGGAAGATCTGTTGAATGTGGAGGCTGGTGGGGTGAAAGGTGAGGACAAGGGGAACCCTATCGTGATTCCTGGAGGGAGGGGAAGGGGTGAGAGCAGAATGCGGGAAATGGAATGGACACGGTCAAGGGCCGTGTCAACCACGGTGAAGGGGAATCCTCGGTTGAGGAAAAAGGAAGGCATGTCGGAAGCACTGGTATGGAAGGTGGCATCGTCAGAACAGATTCGGCGGAGACGGAGAAACTGGGAGAATGGAATGGAGTCCTTACAGGAAGCGAGGTGGAAGGAAGTGTAGTCTAGGTAGCTGTGGGAGTCAGTGGGCTTATAGTGGATATTGGTCGATAGCCTATCCCCAGAAATGGAGACAGAGAGGCTGAGGAAGGGAAGAGTTGGAGATGGACCATGTGAAGGTGAGGGAAGGGTGGAAATTGGAAGCAAAGTTGATTAAATTTTCCAGTTCAGGGCGAGAGCAGGAAACGGCACCGATACAGTCATCAATGTACTGGAAAAAGAGGTGAGGGAGGGGACCTGAGTAGGACTGGAACAAAGAATGTTCCACATATCCCACGAAAAGGCAGGCATAGCTAGGGCCCATATGGATTCCCATAGCAACACCTTTTATTTGGAGGAAGTGAGTGGAGTCAAAGGAGAAATTGTTCAATGTGAGAACAAGTTCAGCCAGGCGGAGGAGGGTGGTGGTGGATGGGGACTGTTTGGGCCTCCGTTCAAGGAAGAAGCTGTGTGCCCTCAGGCCATCCTGGTTGGGGATGAAGTTGTAGAGGAACTAGACGTCCATGGTGAAAAGGAGACAGTTGGGGCCAGGAAACTGGAAACTGTTAAAGTGGCGGAGGGCCTCGGAAGAGTTGTGGATATAGGTAGAAAGAGACTGGACAAGGGGAGAAAAGATAGAGTCGAGGTAGGAAGGAATCAGTTCCGTGGGGCAAGAACAGGCCGAAACGATGGGTCTACCGGGGCAGTCCTGTTTGTGGATCTTGGGCATGAGGTAGAAGCGGGCTGTGTGGGGTTGGGGAACTATGAGGTTGGAGGCCGTGGAGGGAAGATCTCCAGAGGAGATGAGGTCAGAGACAGTCTTGGAAACGATGGCTTGATGTTCGGTGGTGGTGTCATGGTCCAGGGGGAGGTAGGCGGAGATGTCGGAGAGTTGGCATTCAACCTCCACAAGGCAAAGGTCAGTTCGTCAAACATAACAGCGCCACCCTTGTTAGCAGGTTTAATGACAAAGTTAGGGTTGGATCTGAGAGAACGGAGTGCTGCAAGTTCAGAGAGAGGGAGGTTAGAGTGAGTGAGGGGAGCAGAGAAATGGAGACGGTCGATGTCACGCCAGCAGTTCCCAATGAAAAGATCTAGAGAGGGTAAGAGGCCAGGGGGAGGGATCCAGGTGGAACGAGAATTCTGAAGGAGGGAGAAAGTAAGTAACTGGTTTTAGTCGGCTGTTTTAATGTCACCAACTCCCAGCCCTAACAAAGCAAGAGTAAACTTGCCAAATACCCAGCAGAAATGCATCTTCCTAGTGGCCTCTCTTTGTGAATCTGCCAAGTTTAATCATGACCCTAGAGTCAGGAGACAACAGCACTAAATCTAGTATAAAAGCGACTTTAGATGTGTGTCTCCTGTTGTGTGTCAGTGGATGGTGGCTGTAATTAGGCCTCACCTTGTTGTTTATGTTGGACGTCTGCCTTGCAAACAATCTGAGGCTTCAGTCTCGAGATATGTACACAGAGAGTTGACTGTAACAGGGTCAGCCCAGCTGGAACTGTAAGCAACACCTCTTTAGTACAGATAATGTTGTGACTGGACACAAAAAAAAAGGTAGAATTTACTCTTCTCAATACCAAACAACAACAAAAAATATGTTTACTGTGACAACCGGCTGAACCCAGCTCTACGTAGGACATGAGGAATGTAAAGGAGCCAAACCTCAGGAAGCTACTATGAAGCAACCCTTTCAGGCTCCCCGTGTAGTTTCTGCTAAACCTGCCTGACCTGTCGAGCAGCACATAGCTCAGTGCAGAACTGCCTGACAGCTTCCACACCTGGGCCTATGTAAATTATCTGAATGTGAGGCCTGTTGCATTCCTATATATATCCTCCAACACATCAAGGAGAGGAGACTGTACAAGGGAAGAGACCACGCCCACTCAACTCTGTGTGCTGACGTCGTTTGATTGTTTCATGCTCACAGGTTTTAATCTTGGCGATGGTTGGCTACTTGCTATATTTTCCACCCCAAAAAGAATTTCTTCCCTCCTGTGCTAAAGGCAATGATGATGCACGTCAGGGTTTGATTCCACAGACATTAGAGTCAATCGCATTCGAGTGTCAGCCATGGCTCAGTGGGTAGCAAATCTCGCCTCTGAGTCAGAAGGTCGTGGGTTCAAGTCCCACTCCAGAGACTTGAGCACAAAAGATCTAGGCTGACACTCCAGGGGAGTGCTGCACTGTCGGAGGTGCCGTCCTTTGGATGAGATGTTAAACCGAGGCCTCGCCTGCCCTCTCAGGTGGATGTAAAAGATCCCATGGCACTATTTTGAAGAAGAGCAGGGGAGTTATCGCCGGTGTCCTGGGGCCAATATTTATCCCTCAATTAACATCACAAAAAACAGATTATCTGGTCATTATCACATTGCTGTTTGTGGGAGCTTGCTGTGCGCAAAGTTGGCTGCGGCGTTTCCTACATTACAGTGACTACACTTCAAAAGTAGTTAATTGGCTGCAAAGCGCTTTGGGACGTCCTGAAGTTGTGAAAGGCGCTATAGAAATGCAAGTCATGAGGTTCTGAAAGGCGCTACATCAATGCAAGTCATTCTTATATATACTTGAAAAGGAGAAATTTGCAGGGCTCTGTGAAAAGAGCAACGGAGTGGGACTGATAGGATAGCTCTTTCAGAGAGCGGTACAGGAGCGCTGGGCCTTCTCCTGTATGGTGTAAGGTGTTGAGGTCAATTCCACCATCTTTACAGCTGCCCTTGCTGATCACCAGGTGTGTTTACAGCTAAGCTCAGATCGACTCTGTTGTGTATGTACCTTTAAGAGAATAACTGGTCTCAGACTGCAGTACCGGCAGTGACCACCCCTGTATAAAAGGCGCTAGCGAGCCTCTGTTGCTTTAGATTCACTATTGACTTCCACCAGTAAAGACGTGTTTTGTTTAACTCTGCTGTCCGTGTCTCAATCATTCACGGACATAATAGACTCCAGTGCATCACACACGGGCACACCCGAGTAGTGGCGTAAGGGTACTTGCAGATGTTGCCTGAAGGCAGCGTTGAGGAGTGTACCAGAAGTTATGCCCATCAAAAGAAAGGACAACAAGAATGGTGGCCTATAAAGCATTTTCCCTTTAGATAAATATTTCTCAGCCCAATGAACTGCCCACTGAATCCAAACGGGAAAGTATTTTAAATTAACAGCCGTTAGATAATCTGAAACCTCTAGAGACATGGCTGAAGGTGTCATCTGCAGAATTTACAAAACTGAAGGGTTAGACACTGTGCACCCCACCAGAACCAGGACCCTACCCCAGCAAGGAAGACATTACAGATGTACAAGGTGATTGGGCAGAAACATGGCAGATGCAATATAACGTGGATAAATGCGAGGTTATCCACTTTGGTGTCAAAAACAGGAAGGCAGATTATTATCTGAATGGCAATAGATTGGGAGAAGGGGAAGTGCAGAGAGGCCTGGGTGTCCTTGTGCACCAGTCGCTGAAGGTAAGCATGCAGGTGCAGCAGGCGGTTAAGAAGGCAAATGGTATGTTGGCCTTCGTAGCGAGAGGGTTTGAGTACAGGAACAAGGATGTCTTGCTGCAATTGTACAGGGCCTTGGTGAGACCGCACCTTGAGTATTGTGTGCAGTTTTGGTCGCCTTATCTGAGGAAGGATGTTCTTGCCATGGAAGGAGCGCAGCGAAGATTCACCAGGCTGATAGCTGGGATGGCAGGAGTGATGTATGAGGAGAGATTGGGTCGATTGGGCTTATACTCGCTGGAGTTTAGAAGAATGAGAGGGGATCTCATTGAAACTTATAAAATTCTGACAGGCCTGGACAGACTAGATGCAGGAAGGATGTTCCCGATGGTCGGGGAGTCCAGAACCAGGGGTCACAGTCTAAGGATAAGGGGTAAGCCATTTAGGACTGAGATGAGGAGGAATTTCTTCACCCAGAGAATGGTGAACCTGTGGAATTCTCTACCACAAAAGGCAGTAGAGGCCAATTCATTAAATATATTCAAGAAGGAGTTGGATATATTTCTTAAGGCTAAAGGGATCAAGGAGTATGGGGAGAAAGCAGGGACAGGGTACTGAATTTGGATGATCAGCCATGATCGCATTGAATGGCGGGGCAAGCTCGAGGGGCCGAATGGCCTACTCCTGCTCCTATCTTCTATGTTTCTATGTAAGGTCCAGGTGAAACCGTGATTTACTTGTACTTCTTGCAATTTAATATACTGTATTCGCTGCTCACGATGCGGTCTCCTCTACATTGGGGAGACCAAACGCAGATTGGGTGACCGCTTTGTGGAACACTTCCGTTCAGTCCGTAAGGGTGACCCTGAGCTTCAGGTCGCCTGTCACTTTAATTCTCCGCTCCACTCCCACTCTGACCTCGGCCTCCTACACTGTTCCAATGAAGCTCAACATAAGCTCGAGGAACAGCACCTCATCTTTCTATTAGGCACTTTACAGCCTTCTGGACTCAACATCGAGTTCAACAATTTCAGATCATAACCTACACGCATCAGCGGGGGGCCTGATATCGCGAGTGGCTAGTGTTACTTAAAGGCAGCCTGCACCTCTTAAAGGGGAGGTGCATCGTGGTTGCAAGAAGTGATGGGAGTCATTTGAAAACTGAATCTGTGCTTTGAGGAATGGCTCAACATGCGAGAGAACGTGCACCAAGGTTTTCAGTCACTGTACTGGAGGTCTTGGTGGAAGAGGTGGAAAGTAGGAGAGACATACTGTATCTGTGGGGGAGGGGGGGTGCGGGCGGGGGGGAGGTGGGCAGGAGGCCCTCGAGACATGCTCAGGAGGCAGTGGAAACAAGTAGCGGCGGAGGTCAATGCCAGGAATTTTACTCCAAGAACATGGATGCAGTGCAGGAAGAAGTTTAACAATCTAACTTGAGTTGTTGAGTTCAAATGGTACAGCCTACCAACTGCACCACTAGCCTCATCCACAGCTCAATTCACTACACCCACATCACCCACCTACCAACAATCTCTATCAATCAGTACTCAACCCTTCAATTCATCTGCTTTACTTCACACACTTGGCACTGTTGTAAGTTTCGCACCCACAACTCACACCGGCAGCTATTCAGCCATGACAGCAGCATATTGCAGGACACTCACTCACACACTTCCCTCTTTCTTGCAGGAGATGGTGGCGCATAACAGCAGGCAGCAGCAAAGAATGAGAAGAGGACAAGCGCACCAGCATGGTTTAACGCCCATGGAGGAGACAGTGCCGGCCATCATGGGAAGGGGCATCACTGAGGCTGTGGCCACTGGCGGGCTGGAGGGATCGATGATGAGGGTGTCTGCATACTGAATCCTCCCACTCTCTCATCCCACTCGCCCTCATCCCTCAATCTCTTCTGACTTAAAAGCTGCAGGTGGCGTAAGCATGCACTTACTTTCTCCTCTCCCCTCACCACAACCCAACCCTTGTCCCTTTTTCATTTCAGCTACCCAAGAACTGGAACCTGCCCAGTCGTGAAGGCAGAGGAAGAAGTCCGTGAAGATGAAGACACACCATCACTCGATCTTAGACTCGCAGCCACCAGCTCAGACACTGACACTGCATATATTTTAACAAGGCAGAGGAAGGAGCTGCATGTGGTGAGACACCAGGCACAAATATGCAGCCGCCCGGGTGGAGGGAAAGGATAGCGCAGGTGCCAACTCGCCGGAGGGCAAGCTCGCACACTAGTTCTGCTGCAGAAGAGTAAGATGGTGACTTCAATGGGCCAGGCTACAGAAGAAGGCTGATGGGTGTACACACCCAAATGATTGGTGCACTGGAAAGCCTGCCGGAAAGCCTGCACTCAATGCCAAGGAGCATGGAGGAGTCCAGCACCAACCTGGCACAGGGCTTCGCGCAGAGCTTGGAGCCCATCCAACATGGAACGTGTAGTCACCTCTATCAATTCTGTGGAACCCACCACGTTGCAGTGTCTGACGGCCAATGTCTCAGCTTCCATCGCAGCACGAACAGCTTCCATCAAAGTTCTGAGTGCTGCAGTGGAAACTCAGACTGCTGCCATCATGGCCCTGGAGACCACTCTTCAAAGGGACTTCCAGGGCGTCACAGCATTCCATCAATCTGTTCTCCAACACATCAGTAGAATCGCTGAGGCACCGTCCCGGGAGAATGGCAGTGGCTCCGTGGAGCAGGAACCCGCTTTCCTCTCATAAGAACATAAGAAGTAGGAGCAGGAGTAGGCCATACGGCCCCTCGGGCCTGCTCCGCCATTCAATAGGATCATGGCTGATCCGAATCTAGACTCACGTCCACTTCCCTGCCCTCTCCCCGTAACCCCTAATTCCCTTATCTGCTAGGAAACTGTCTATCTCCATTTTAAATTTATTTAATGTCGCAGCTTCCACAACTCTCTGAGGTAGCAAATTTCATAGATTTACTACCCTCTGAGTGAAGAAGTTTCTCCTCATCTCAGTTTTGAAAGGGCAGCCCCTTATTCTAAGATTATGCCCCCTAGTTCTAGTCTCACCCATCAGTGGAAACATCCTCACCGCATCCACCCGATCAAGCCCCCTCACAATCTTATATGTTTCGATAAGATCGCCTCTCATTCTTCTGAATTCCAATGAGTAGAGGCCCAACCTACTCAACCTTTCCTCATAAGTCAACCCCCTCATCTCCAGAATCAACCGAGTGAACCTTCTCTGAACTGCCTCGAGAGCAAGTGTATCTTTTCTTAAATATGGAAACCAAAACTGTACGCAGTATTCCAGGTGTGGCCTCACCAGTACCCTGTATAACTGAAGCAAGACAGGATGACAGCATTCCTGCTCACACCCCTGCCACTCTGCCAGTTCTCTTGCTGTTGCCTGTCAGCCAGCCAGCCCAGGCTGAGATGGTGCAGTCTGAAGCCGGGCCTTCTAGGCCCAGAGCTGCTCAAGGTCGCCCACCAAGGCCATCTGAATTCCTCAATCGAAGAATCAGCAGCCCATGCTGCAGCCACTGGAGAAGTACCTCATAGGAGCACTACAAGAAGCAAAGGCACATGGAAGACAGGCACCAGGGGAATGCACAAGGGTGATTAGCAATGTTCCCTCTCTTTTGTCCATGCGCAGTTCCTTTAAATTTGCAGCGTGGCTACATATGCGCGGCATCTTTTCCAGCGGTAACAGCTGGTGAGCGGCCGGCATGGACTCTTTATTTAAGGAGGGATATACTTGCACTGGAGGCAGTTCAGAGAAGGTTCACGAGGTTGATTCCGGAGATGAAAGGGGTTGACTTATGAAGAAAGTTTGAGCAGGTTGGGCCTATACTCATTGGAGTTTATAAGAATGAGAGGTGATCTTATTGATTCTGAGGGGGCTCGACAAGGTAGATGTAGAGAAGATGTTTCCCCTCATGGGGGAATCTAGAACTAGGGGGCATAGTTTCAGAATAAGGGGGCACCTATTTAAAACTGAGATGAGGAGGAATTTCTTCTCTCAGAGGGTCGTAAATCTGTAGAATTTTCTACCCCAGAGAGCTGTGGAGGCGGAGTCTGAATATATTCAAGGTGGAGATAGACAGATTTTTGAACAATAAGGGAGTGAAGGGTTATGGGGAGCGGGCAGGGAAATGGAGCTGAGCCCAAAGTCAAATCAGCCATGATCTCATTAAATGGCGGAGCAGGCTCGAGATTCTAAGATTATGCCCGCTAGTTCTAGTTTCACCCATCATCTCCGGAATCAACCGAGTGAACCTTCTCTGAACCGCCTCTGTAAAGTCTGTGGGTTGTTTAGTTAATTAATACACAGACTCCAAGAGTAACTTAAAACAGGACTTTACTATTCGAAGGTCAGGGCGAATCTGCCCAATAAATCCTGACACAGCACTTATAGACCGGTGTGGTCACCATCGGTATTACAGTATACAGAAGCCAACAAAGTAGTGCAACACCTAAAGTAGTTCTCTTAAAGGTGGACAGTTACATACAATAGTTCTCTTAAAGGTAGACGGGTACATACACTACAGCCTCGAGAACAAGTATATCTTTTCTTAAATATGGAAACCAAAACTGCACGCAGTATTCCAGGTGTGGCCTCACCAGTACCCTGTATAACTGCAGCAAGACTTCCCTGTTTTTATACTCCATCCCCCTCGCAATAAAAGCCAAGATTCCATTGGCCTTCATGATCACCTGCTGCACCTGCATACTAACTTTTTGTGTTTCATGCACCAGGACCCCCAGATCCCTTTGTAGTGTAGCACTTTGCAGTTTCTCTCCATTTAGATAATAACTTGCTCTTTGATTTTTTCTGCCAAAGTGCATAACCTCACACTTTCCAACATTATATTGCATCTGCCAAATCTCTGCCCGCTCACTTAGCCTGTCTATGTCCTTTTGCAGGTTTTTTATGTCCTCCTCACTCACTGCTTTCCCTCCCATCTTTGTATCGTCAGCAAACTTGGATATGTTGCACTCGATCCCTTCCTCCAAATCGTTAATATAGATTGTAAAGAGTTGGGGTCCCAGCACTGACCCCTGCGGAACACCACTGGTTACTGATTGCCAGTCCGAGAACGAACCATTTATCCCAACTCTTTGTTTTCTGTTAGATAGCCAATCTTCCACCCATGCCAGTATATTACCCCCAATCCCGTGATCTTTTATCTTGATCAGTAATCTTTTGTGTGGAACCTTGTCAAATGCCTTTTGGAAGTCCAAATACACTACATCCACTGGTTCCCCTTTATCCACCCTGTATGTTACGTCCTCAAAGAATTCGAGCAAATTTGTCAAACATGACTTCCCCTTCATAAAACCATGCTGACTCTGTCCCATTAAATTATGTTTATCCAAATGCTCTGTTACTGTTTCCTTAATAATGGACTCCAACATTTTGCCAACCACAGATGTTAGGCTAACTGGTCTATAGTTTCCGGCTTTTTGTCTACTTCCCTTCTTAAATAAGGGTGTTACATTAGCAGTTTTCCAATCTGCCGGGACCTTTCCTGAGTCCAGGGAGTTTTGGAAAATTATCACCAATGCATCCACAATCCCTACCGCCACTTCTCTCAAGACCCTAGGATGTAGGCCATCAGGTCCGGGGGATTTATCCGCCTTAAGTCCCATTATTTTACCGAGTACCATCTCCATAGTGATTTTAATCGTGTTTAGCTCCTCCCCCCCCCCATTGCCCCCTGTTTGTCCAGTGTTGGGATATTTTTAGTGTCTTCTACTGTAAAGACTGATACAAAATATTTGTTCAGCGTCTTTGCCATCTCCATGTTCCCCACCACTAGTTTCCCGGTCCCATCCTCTAAGGGACCAACGTTCACTTATATAGCTGTAGAAACTCTTGCTATCTGTTTTCATATATTTTGCTAGTTTACTTTCATAATCTATCTTCCCTTTCTTAATTAAGATTTTAGTTATTGTTTGCTGGCTTTTAAATGCTTCCCAATCTTCTATCCTCCCACTAGATTTGGCTACTTTATATGCCCTTGTTTTCAGTCGGATACTATCCTTTATTACTTTACTAAGCCACGGATGGCTGTCTTTTCTTTTACTCCCCTTCTAAATTCTAGGGAATACAACCCTAATTTGTGTAATCTCTCCTCATAACTTAACCCTTGAAGTCCGGGTATCACCCTTGACATCAAGGCAGCATTTAACCGAGTGTGGCATCAAGGAGCCCTAGTAAAACTGAAGTCAATGGGAATCAGGGGGAAAACTCTCCACTGGCTGGAGTCATACCTAGCACAAAGGAAGATGGTTGTGGTGGTTGAAGGTCAATCATCACAGCCCCAGGACATCGCTGTAGGAGTTCCTTAGGGAAGTGTTCTAGGCCCAACCATCTTCAGCTGCTTCATCAATGACCTTCCCTCCAACATAAAGTCAGAAATGGGAATGTTTGCTGATGACTGCACAGTGTTCAGCGCCATTCACAACTCCTCAGATAATGAAGCAGTCCATGCCCGCATGCAACAAGACCTGGACGACATTCAGGCTTGGGCTGATAAGTGGCAGGTAACATTCGCGTCACAGAAGTGCCAGGCAATGACTATCTCCAACAAGCGAGAGTCTAACCACCGCCCCTTGACATTCAATGGCATTACCATCGCCGAATCCCCCACCATCAACATCCTGGGGGTCACTATTGATCAGAAACTTAACTGGACCAGCCACATAAATACTGTGGCAACAAGAGCCGGTCAGAGGCTGGGTATTCTGCGGCGAGTGTCTCACCTCCTGACTCCCCAAAGCCTTTCCACCATCTACAAGGCACAAGTAAGGAGCGTGATGGAATACCCTCCACTTGCCTGGATAAGTGCAGCTCCAACAACACTCAAGAAGCTCGACACCATCTAGGACAAAGCAGCCCGCTTGATTGGCACCCCATCCACCACCTTGAACATTCACTCCCTCCACCACCGGCGCACCGCGGCTGCAGTGTGTACCATCTACAAGATGCACTGCAGCAACTCGCCAAGGCTTCTTCGGCAGCACCTCCCAAACCCGCGAACTCTTCCACGTAGAAGGACAAGGGCAGCAGGCACATGGGAACACCACCACCTCCAAGTTCCCCTCCAAGTCACACACTATCCTGACTTAGAAGTATATCACCGATCCTTCATCGTCGCTGGGTCAAAATCCTGGAACTCTCTACCTAACAGCACTGTGGGAGTACCTTCCCCACACGGACTGCAGCGGTTCAAGAAGGTGGCTCACCACCACCTTCTCGAGGGCAACTAGGGATAGGCAATAAGTGCTGGCCTTGCCAGCGACGCCCACATCCCATAAATGAGTTTTTAAAAATTCTGGTAAACCTACGCTGCACTCCCTCCAAGGCCAATATATCCTTCCTAAGGTGTGGTGCCCAGAACTGCTCCCAGTGCTCCAGGTGTGGTCTAACCAGGGCTTTGTATAGCTGCAGCATAACTTCTACCCCCTTGTATTCTAGTCCTCTAGATAGAAAGGCCAGCATTCCATTAGCCTTTTTGATTATTTTCTGTACCTGTTCATGACATTTTAATGATCGATGTACCTGAACCCCCCAAGTCTCTTTGGACCTCCACTGTTTTTAGCCTTTCACCATTTAGAAAGTACCCTGTTCTATCCTTTTTAGGTCCAAAGTGAATGACCTCGCATTTGCCTACATTGAAATCCATTTGCCACAGTTTTGCCCATTCACTTAAGCTGTCAATATCCCTTTGTAATTTTATGCTTCCATCTACACTGCCTACAATGCTGCCTATCTTTGTGTCATCAGCAAATTGGGATATATGACTTTCTATGCCATCATCTAAGTCGTTAATAAATACGGTGAATAGTTGAGGCCCCAACACAGATCCCTGTGGGACACCACTGGTCACATCCTGCCAATTTGAGTACCTACCCATTATCCCTACTCTCTGTCTCCTGCCGCTCAGCCAATGAGATGATGCTGTCTCTCTTTGTATAGAGAGCCTCAGTGACCTCCCTTATGCAGCAGTCTACTGCAAACTGCGAGATGTTGCTTATCTCTCCAGCAGTAGCCTGGAAGGAGCCAGACGTATAAAAGTTAAGAGCCACGGTCACCTTCACAGCCACAGGCAAAGCTGTCCTCGCCCTGCTCTGAGGTTGCAGTTGTGGTTGCAGCAGTTGGCAGATTTCAGTCACGACCTCTTTAGTGAAGCAAAGTCATCTCAAGCATTGGTCCTCACTGAAGCTAAGGTAAGAGAATTGCTCCCCAAAGACCCTCTACAGATATGGCCTCCCGCTGAGAGTCCTTCTCCCCTCCTCCTCCCTCTTCTAGAAGTTTATCTTGCTCTGCGTGGCCTCTCTTCATTCTCCCGGTCATGCTCAATTTCAAGAGGAAGGCTTACATGGCCACCCATATGTGGAAGCAACTTGATTCAGCACAAGCTTTTAAATGAACAAAAATGCACTTCTGCACCAGCCAGACCACTCGCTGTAGATTATTGAAACTTTAGGAACCATAAGAAAGCACTAAAAACATGTACAATTGCACCAGCAGCCAGAAAAAATAATCCAGCAACTAACCTGTAAGTAGTTCATGATCCCTCTAAGTAGCGCTGGTAGGAGGTCCTTTATGCCCACCACCAGTGCTACTTAAAGTGTCGTGTTCAGCTGTGCGAGGTTAAGACAAGGCGTAATCTGGAGCGTGGAGTTCGAAAATGGCCGCACTGGCATTGCACACTGATTGATATCATAATCTACCTGCTCTGCATGCTGTCGGCGGTCATTAGGTGCGGGCGCGCAGACCCCTTTACCAAGATGGCGTCCGGCGCACATCCTGTCGGAAGTGTGCGCAAGCATCTCAGATGCCATTTTCGAGCATTAGGAGGCTGCGTAGTGCATAAAAAATGGGCACTAGAGAGCCCAACCTCTCCCCCTACCTGTTTCACATTCTCTACACTAGCAAACCCCTACAAATAAAAATGATATGCTGCACGCACCTTGACGTAAGAAAACTACTAGGCACTTTGTTTGAGTATAAAGCAAGGCTTTAATCAACTGTTTCACAACCATGAGTTCTAGTTACATCACTAGTTCCTTGTTACAAAAACGTCCTGAGCAAGCTGGGCCCACGCCCAAGAATTTATACTTTCCTTGGACGGCGCCACCAGCTGGCCGCCCAGTGTTATCTCATGAGTCATTTCTACATGAATGGTAAGATTCATGACACACCTATTGCATTACGCTGCTCGGATCTCTCAGTCATTGCTAGAGGGGCTGTAGAGATATTGGCAACCTCCTCCAGACTCTGTCCCAAAATCCAGGCCTACTGATCTTGGGTAAATAAATGAATGATCAAAATCCCCTCCTAGGTCTCCCAGTGGAATCCCTCTCTCCACCAGACCACAGAATGGATGAACCTTCTCCAAATTACCTTCCACCAGTGCATGCTGACCACTGATCACAAACAGGCACAGTACTATTACACACTATTTGGGCACCCACGCTGTGCAAAATGTATCATAAGAGCAAATGATGTACTCACTCCACTGCAACAAAGCAAAGCATCTTACGGGGTGTAGTTGTCCCCCTCCTCAAGTTTCACATGGGAAATATAGCCCCACAATTCCAACTTCAGTATTCTTCAAAGCAATTAATTGTACAATTGTACAATTAATTGTACAGGAAGGACTAGACAGACTAGATGTAGGAAGGATGTTCCCGATGGCGGGGGAGTCCAGAACCAGGGGTCACAGTCTAAGGATAAGGGGTAAGCCATTTAGGACAGAGATGAGGAGGAATTTCTTCACCCAGAGAGTGGTGAACCTGTGGAATTCTCTACCACAGAAGGCAGTAGAGGCCAATTCATTAAATATATTCAAGAAGGAGCTGGACATATTTCTTAAGGCTAAAGGGATCAAGGGATATGGGGAGAAGGCAGGGACAGGGTACTGAATTTGGATGATCAGCCATGATCTCATTGAATGGCGGAGCAGGCTCGAGGGGCCGAATGGCCTACTCCTGCTCCTATCTTCTATGTTTCTATGTTTGAGATATTTTAGTGTAATAAGGTGCAAGGCTTTTATTTTTGAAATAGCTCCTTCTCAGGCCAAGACACCTCACTGCTGTCATACTGTGGCACTGAACTGTACAGACCATCGCTGTTTGTGAGAGGCTGCTGGTATTGCAACAATAATATTGGGCCAGAACTTCGGGTCCCCACGGGTGAGTACGCGCTGGGTACTCACCTGTCGGCCCAACGAAAGTGTCGGTTTCGTGCATGCACTGCGCATGTGCGGGAAACCGGAACTTCCGTTGCCTTGAAGGAAGGGGTTCACAGGTCGAACGCATGCGCCAGAGAGGCAGCGCGTACGCCTGGAACTTCCGTTTTTTTTGCAGGTTTCTCCGGGAGGGTAAGTCTCCAGCAGTTACGCTTTTAAAAAGCAGTCGCAAGGCCTGCTTTTAACAAGGTAAGTGGTGAATTAAGTAAAATTAAAACATTTTTTCCCCACAGGTTTATTATTTTTAAATACTTTAAAGAAAGGTAAGTTTATTTTTAGCCCCGTTAGAAACTGTAAATAATTTTTTCAAAAATTTAAATTATTGTTTAAAAGTTATTTTATGTAATTTATAGTTATTTTAAAAATGTGATGTTTTTTAAAACATTTATTTGAAGTTTTAGTTATGTTTTGGGGCTGAATTGTATTCATAGATTTGACAGCTCTTCCTGTCAAATCTATGAATACAGATTCCCTGCTACCATTGGCTCTCCATGGCCCACGTGGTCCCAGGGGACGCTTCGAACTAACTGCGCCCCTGGGATACGCAAGCACTGCACGCCGGCAGTTGGAGCAGGCCCAGGATCGGAATCCCACGGGGGCCCACAGCTCAACGGCCGGCACGCTAGGTAAGTGCAGGTCGGAGGCTTGCACCCGCGGGAAGCCTCCGACCCGAATTCCTGGGCCAATGTTCCACAAACAGGGAAGGGAGAGGAGGAGGGGTGGGGAAGAGGGGAATACTTTTACATTTAGTTTCCACTGAGATCTGAGAGACAGAATGACAAAAGGTCATTGAAAATTACCACAGTTTTGATTACTTAAGTTAATCATTGGGCTGGATTCAACTGAGAACCAAAACCATCCATTTCTCATCAAAATATGAACAATGAGACAAATTGCATAGTTTATATAAAAACATAAAATGCTGAAAATACTCAGCAGGTCAGGCAGCATCTGTAGAGAGAAACCGAGTTAACGTTTCAGGTCGATGACCCTTCGTCTGAAAATGTTGCCTGACCTGCTGAGTATTTCCAGCATTTTATGTTTTTATTTCAGCTTTCCAGCATCCACAGTATTTTGCTTTTGCATAGTTTATACGTTACCTTCAAGGCTAATTTGAACTTCCGAGGACAACCTCCAAAAGATCTCTCCCCTCCTCTTCTCCCCCTCCCTATCACATTGATTGCAATTTTGACCTGTTGCACAATAGAAATGCTAAACCGCAGTTAAGAGTGTGTTAGGGAGTTTTACCCTATTTAGTTCCTGTGGTAAACCACTGTTATTGTATATTGTTACCTCTGGGTGGCGCTGTGTACCAAGGCATGCCTCAGCTGACTCCGCCCACATGACCAGGTATAAAGGTGGGGGTTTCGCCGACTCACTTCCTTCTTGGAACCAGCCACCCACGAGAGGCATGCTCTGTTCTCTAGTTAATAAAAGCCTTTTCATCACCTTC
This sequence comes from Somniosus microcephalus, assembly GCF_052327205.1. NCBI lineage: Eukaryota > Metazoa > Chordata > Chondrichthyes > Squaliformes > Somniosidae > Somniosus > Somniosus microcephalus. The sequence continues at coordinate 9,739,648 of NC_141000.1, read as the reverse complement.
CTGATTCATCGTCTTTTATGGAGTAATTGATAAGCGTATCAATTTTATTAACTAGAAGTAAAATGGCGACACCTGAACAGCAACAACAGCAGGCGTTGCTGCGAGCCCTCAGACCGGCATGCCTGGACCTCGACCCTCAAGCAGCGGGTTCATCAACCAATTTCGAACACTGGCTGAGCTGCTTTGAATCCTTCCTAGGAGCCTCCGCCGTGACATCGGAGGAGAACAAACTAAAAGTTTTGACCGCCCAGGTGAGCCCTCAAGTATATACGCTCATCCGGGACGCTACTACGTACACGGCGGCCCTCGAACTACTAAAAGGGCAATACACGCGCCGAGTGAACACGATTTACGCCAGACACCTCTTGGGATCCCGCAGGCAGCAACCGGGGGAATCGGTAGAGGCATTTTTACGGGCGTTACAGACACTCTGCAGAGACTGCGACTGTAAGGAGGTAACGGCTGCGGGGCACGCGGAGGGACTTACTTGTGATGCCTTCGTCAGGGGCCTCCAGTCCGACTACTCCCGGCAGAGACTGCTCGAAAGCAAGGAGCTCGACCTGAAGATGGCCGTAGCCCTTGCGCTCTCGCTAGATGCGGCCCACCGAAACCTCGAAGCATACTCACGTAACGGCGCCGCGCCATGGCCATCGCGACCGTGGGACATGGGACCGCTGCCCCCGGCACCAACTGCTGCAGCGATGTCCCGAAATCAACTGGGACAGCCACCCCCGGTAAGAACCGCAGCGATGCCCCGTAACCAGGCCCAAAAATGCTATTTCTGTGGCCAGTTAAAACACCCTAGAGCGCACTGCCCGGCTAAGACCGCTACCTGCTCGGGCTGCGGGAAGAAAGGCCATTACGCCAATGCCTGCAGGGGGAAACCAGCGAACGCCAGCAGCGCCGCGTGCGAACCATGGGGGCAGCCATCTTATCCGCCATTTTGCGCACCTCCGGCCGCATGGCCGCCGCCATTTTATTCGCCGCACTCAACCGCCACTTCGTCTCCGGACTCGACCACCGTCTCGTCGGACGACCATACCGACTCACTAAGCCATACACTGGCCTCCGTTACGCTGGATCAAGCCCTCCCTCATCATCTATCCAGCTCCATGATGGATATCACGGTAAACGGCCGCGCCACCACTTGCCTAATCGACAGCGGGAGCACAGCGAGTTTTATTCACCCAGACACGGTGCGTAGCCACTCCCTCACGGTCCTGCCGACGCGCCATCGGATTTCTATGGCGTCCAAGTCCCATTCAATGGACGTCGGCGGCTACTGTGTGGTGACCCTTTCGGTTGGGGGCACAGAATATAAAAATTTTAAACTTCTAGTCCTGCCCCGTCTCTGCGCTGCCGTGCTGCTAGGGTTGGATTTTCAGTGCCACCTTAAAAGTGTCACATTAGCATACGGTGGACCCCTCCCCCCACTCACAGTCTGCAACCAACACCTTTTAAATCGCCCGCCGCAAACCACCTGCAGCCTTTCCACACTAAAAGTCCCCCCCCCTCCCTTGTTCGCTAACCTCACCCACGACTGTAAACCCATCGCTACCAAGAGCAGGCGGTACAGCGCCGGGGACAGAGCTTTCATTAGCTCTGAGGTGGAGCGGCTCTTGAAGGAGGGCATTATCGAAGGGAGCACTAGCCCCTGGCGAGCCCAGGTTGTAGTCGTTAAAACCACTGATAAACGCCGCCTGGTCATTGACTACAGCCAAACCATAAACCGGTACACTCAGCTGGACGCATACCCCCTTCCTCGCATATCTGATATGGTCAACCAGATTGCGCAATACAAAGTATTCTCCACCATTGACCTTAAGTCAGCATACCACCAGCTCCCCATCCGCCATGAGGACCGCCAGTATACTGCCTTCGAGGCGAACGGCCGCCTCTACCACTTCCTTAGGGTTCCCTTCGGCGTCACCAACGGGGTTTTGGTCTTCCAAAGGGAGATGGACCAGATGGTTGACGAGAACGCGCTGCAGGCCACCTTTCCCTATCTGGATAACGTCACCATCTGTGACCAGCAGGACCATGACGTTAATCTAGAAAAATTCCTCCGTACGGCCCAACGGCTGAACCTAACGTACAATAAAGAGAAATGTATGTTTCGCACCAAACGCCTCGCCATTCTCGGCTGCGTGGTGGAGAACGGAGTCATCGGGCCCGACCCCGACAGAATGCGCCCCCTAATGGAGCTACCCCTCCCCCACTGCCAAAAAGCACTGAAGAGATGCCTGGGGTTTTTCTCCTACTATGCCCAGTGGGTTCCCCACTATGCAGACAAAGCTAGACCCCTCATCAAATCCACCTCCTTCCCCCTGACACCAGAGGCGTGTGCAGCCTTCACTCTTATCAAGAGCGATATCGCGAAGGCCACAATGCACGCAGTGGATGAGTCGATCCCCTTCCAAGTGGAGAGCGATGCATCCGACTTCGCCCTAGCTGCGACCCTTAACCAGGCGGGCAGACCCGTGGCCTTTTTCTCAAGGACCCTCCAGGGCCCCGAGACCCGACACTCCTCTGTCGAAAAGGAGGCCCAGGCTATTGTGGAAGCGGTGCGTCACTGGAGGCATTACCTGGCCGGAAAACGGTTTACCCTGCTCACTGACCAGCGTTCAGTAGCTTTTATGTTTAATAATAAGCAGAGGGGCAAAATCAAGAACGACAAGATCTTGAGGTGGAGAATCAAACTCTCCACCTACAATTATGATATCTTGTACCGGCCCGGGAAACTAAATGAGCCCCCAGACGCCCTATCACGTGGTACATGCGCCAACGCGCAGGTTGATAGACTGCAGACCCTCCACAATGACCTCTGCCACCCGGGGGTCACCAGGTTCTTCCATTTCATCAAATCCCGTAACCTGCCCTACTCCATCGAGGAGGTCAGGACCATGACCAGGAACTGCCAAATCTGTGCCGAGTGCAAACCGCACTTTTATAGGCCGGACAGAGCAAGCCTGATCAAGGCCACTCGCCCCTTCGAGCGCCTGAGCGTCGATTTTAAAGGGCCCCTCCCCTCCTCTGACCGCAATGTGTACTTCCTCAACATAATTGATGAGTACTCCCGTTTCCCGTTTGCCATCCCTTGCCCAGACATGACCAGTACCACGGTCATCAAATGTCTGAATGACCTCTTCGCCTTGTTCGGGTTCCCTAGCTATATACATAGCGACAGGGGCTCATCTTTCATGAGCGACGAACTTCGGCAGTACCTGCTAGCGAGAGGTATTGCTACGAGCAGAACCACCAGCTACAACCCCCGGGGGAACGGCCAGGTGGAAAGAGAGAACGCGACGGTTTGGAAGGCCGTCCTCTTAGCCTTAAAATCTAAGGGCCTTCCGACCTCTCGCTGGCAGGAGGTCCTCCCTGCGGCGCTCCACTCCATCCGGTCACTGCTTTGTACTGCCACTAATGCCACCCCTCATGAGCAAATGTTCGTTTTCCCCAGGAAGTCCACATCGGGAACCTCGCTACCGGCATGGCTGACTTCTCCTGGGCCCGTCCTACTGCGGAGGCACGTAAGGACCCATAAAACGGACCCCCTGGTCGAGAGGGTGCACCTCCTACACGCCAACCCCCAGTATGCCTGGGTGACATACCCAGACGGGCGGGAGGACACGGTCTCCATACGAGATCTCGCACCCTCGGGTACCCCTGAACTACCACCGTTATCCCCCACCACCCCTCCCAATCCAACCCCTGTAGACGACATGCCGGAGCCCCAGGACCCTTCGTTGACCACCCAGACACCAGATCCGACGTTGGATGCTGCAACACCGCCGCCGCCACCACGACGATCAGGACGTCAGACAAGGCCTCCTGATAGACTTAACTACACGAACTTGTAGTACCCTTCACCCCGCCGGACTTAATTTTAAACAAGGGGTGAATGTGGTAAACCACTGTTATTGTATATTGTTACCTCTGGGTGGCGCTGTGTACCAAGGCATGCCTCAGCTGACTCCGCCCACATGACCAGGTATAAAGGTGGGGGTTTCGCCGACTCACTTCCTTCTTGGAACCAGCCACCCACGAGAGGCATGCTCTGTTCTCTAGTTAATAAAAGCCTTTTCATCACCTTCCTGATTCATCGTCTTTTATGGAGTAATTGATAAGCGTATCAGTTCCCAGATGAACTCACAAGTAGCTGCAGCTGGTAGGTGGTGAGACATCAATGCAGTATAATCTGCAGTGGATTTATAGTAGTTTAAAAGCAATTGTAGCATAAACTACTGATGGCTTGAGCAGTTTTCACAGTTGCAAATGAGGCCAGAGTTTATCATGCCCTGAATGTTAGGACACGGTTAGTGATAAAACATCCCTCCATCGGCATGACTTTGCCACCATCAGTGTTAAGGATATATTAAACTTATCCTCTACACAGCCCACCTACCCCCAAACTGCCAGAGCTAGGTCAGAAACATTTTACAAGGTTAAAAGCAAGATCATAAAAGGACTACCCACCATGTGGAATATTTTGAAAGAGGTAAAATTTGAGCTGTTGGATTATTAGATAATGAAGCATTTATAGATCCAAGCACCCAATAGAGATCCCGTCTCACCTTCAGGACAAACCCCAAGTATTCCACAAGGGCAGTGGATATTTCATATGTGAAGAGAGCATAGTATAAGATATCAGGTTAGCAACTATGTAACATGAAGAGGAACTGTAAGCTGTTGAGCTCCTATAGATTCAGAAAAACACAGTTTCTGCAGGTGAAAGGTTCAGATCCACAGAGTGTATATGTATATTGGCCTGTCACTTGACATATTACAAAGATGCTCCATTCAGATTTATGCTGGGGGGGTGGGGAGAGAGAGAGAGAGAGAGAGAGAGAGAGAGAGAGAGAGAGACTGGGGGTCCTTGTGCATGAAACACAGAAAGTTAGCATGCGGGTACAGCAAGTAATCAAAAAGGCAAATGGAATGTTGGCCTTTATTTCAAGTGGGTTGGAGTATAAAAGCAGGGAAGTCCTGCTACAACTGTACAGGGCATTGGTGAGACCACACCTGGACTACTGCATACAGTTTTGGTCTCCTTATTTAAGGAAGGATATACTTGCATTGGAGGCAGTTCAGAGACGATTCACACGGTTGATTCCTAAGATGAAGGGGTTGACTTATGAGGAAAGGTTGAGCAGGTTGGGCCTATCCTCACTGGAATTTAGAAGAATGAGAGGTGATCTTATTGAGACATATAAGATACTGAGGGGGCTCGACAAGGTAGATGCAGAGAGTGAAGAGATAATTACAGTCCTAGCCCTTTTGGGCTACCCCAGATCAGGTGTATTCCCCAGACATTCATCTTCAAATTAAGTTAGAGATAGCCAAATTCCATAAGACGCTTAAATGGGTCTAAAGGTTCAGGCTATCTCCCTGTAAAGGAACGGAATGACTGAAGATGTTACCATCCTCCAGATAGAACTTTTAATAAGTTGAACTAGACGGTAACCTTCCGGATTTTATAAGGGTCCGAAATACCCCCCAGAATTCTGCAACTCCTTACAAAAGAATGTACAGAATTTGTGGGTTCGCAAGTTTATACAGAATTACTCTTTGACAATTCTAAAAATATATTGTTTTATTTAAGAGCCGACATTCAGTTAACATCTGTTGAATCAGTCGCAACATTAACAATTCAAAATACAATTAGCTTACATTTCTTATTTCTCAGAGATCCTTATTCTCAAATCTTTACTTCGTTACATTTCTTATTTCTTACTTATTTCTAAATCCAGAACATCCACCAAAATCAATCTGACTTCCCGAGACTCATAGTTAAAGACTTACAGAGATGCCTCTAGAAAGTTGAGACATGCCCTGCCCGTTCAGCGTGTTCTGAATTTCTGTTTGAAAAGCTCTTATTTTATACTCTTTTGGCAGTGGTTTCTTCTTTGATGTTCTCTGCTGATGTCAGCTAATTGTCTTTATTGATACCTCTTTTGAATGCTTTCATTCTTACTATCAATTCAACTATTGCATACATAATTATTTCTCTACCTTTAGGTGTTTCAAAAACCATTATAAAAACAATGGTTTTTTCTTTGATGTCATTCTTACAATTCTTCAATTCTTAATATTGGCTTTACTGCTTTTTAGCAGACATTTTGACTTCGTGGTGTTCCAAGTTTAATACAAACACAATGCAATTGCTTGGTGTCTCTATTGAAGTCATATTTTCAAAGCCTTCTTGTTGGTATTATATTTACAATATGTAAATCAAAACCACTTTAACTGTGTGTTTACTTGTTTTCTAGCTATCTCAATTGGTTGCATATTTAATCTTATGGTTCCTGTCTTCCAAGTTTAACATAAAACTATTTGAGCAGCAGGTTTCTTTACTTGATGTCATGTTTCAAAGGCACATGCCTCTTTTAATGTTTGTATTTCTGTTTCAACGTGTTAGCTCTTAACACTTAAACTGGGTCTTCCATTGTGTTACCTCCAAACTCTAGACTCTTCGGAAGCAAGTCTTTGCTTTTCAAGAGGGTCTTAGTTTCTTGGTCAATATCCCTTTCCCATTTCAAAGCCTGTTTACAACTTTGTTATCAACTGATCTTATCTCCAAAGCCTGTATTTCTGTTTACAGCCTTTTCTGCTGAGATTTGTGTTTTTAAAACCCAGTATGTCTGTTATTAATAATATTAGAAATCTGTTCATGGTATTGTGTATTTCTCTGAATCATGGCTATTCCTTCACACCCCCACCTTGACCAAAAGATGAGCTAATAACTTCAGGGCAGAGTTTGGTCAATATTGCTCATGAGGTTACAATAGCATATTAAACTTACAAGATGTACAATCATGTGCTACATGAAAATTCCTTTGAAGTCATCCTAGGACAATGTTTCGTCTTATTTTAAATTGTACAAAATTTAAAAGGATGATAAGTACATAGTCATGCTATGAGCGAAACAACAATGTCCTTAGAATGTCCAATCGGCAGATGTACGTTCCGTAGTGATGAGTTATTCATACGAGTCAAGGAGACGTCAGTTGAAACTAGTTGAAGCTTGACACGCTGTTCCTTCGATCCGGCGTGTGTACCGATGTGTGTTGTGGTAAAGGCCTCACCATACACTCAGTTGATTCCTTCTTTATCCGCGGTGTCTTCCTCCTTCGCTGAAGTAACTCGTTGATCTTTCCTTGTTTCGGTTGTTGCTTTTCGTAAATCCAATTCCTGATGTGTTGCCAAGCAACGTGTGGAAGTGTCGGCGACACCTTCTGACTTCCCTCTGACTTCCCGTCGTCTGTATTTCGATCGCATCCATTTCCTGTGTCGTGCTCCAAGCCGGGTCTTTAAAGTCAAGTGTACGACTGCATATTGTTCCTCCTTTTCAGTATCCTTCAGGACATCTTTTGATATTGTCTATGGAGATAGTTTTAAAAAGATGCTTGCCATTTGGCTGGTTAATATGTATTGGAACTGTTCTTTCGTTAATAACAGACTGTATTTGAACAGGTTTTTCCCATTTCGGTCTTAAACCAGGTTTCTGCTCGAACTTCTTTTCCTGTACCCATTCTCTTACTATGGGTTGTCATACTTTGTCAATTTTTTCTGCCTATTTACTTCCCTTATCCTCTGATCAATTCGATGAATCTCCTTTGTTACTTTTTTTTTCTAACTGTCGCTGTTGGGTCAAGGACTCAGAGTGTGTAGAGGCAATAAAAGAACTATGGGTAAGCAGTGTATGCATCTCAACCCCATACATCAGATAATATGGCGTTTCTTAGGGGGCACTGTCCCTGATGCAGATGTGGGCACATTATTGAGTGATAGCTGTACTTCCGGAATGCTGGCGGTCCACTTATTTCCCTGATTCTCAACAGTTTGACCAATAACTTTATTACTTCCCGATTTTTTACATTCCACCAGCCCCGCTGATTGCGGATGACGTGTGTGCTGTGCTCTAACCCAATCCCCCTTTGTTTACAATAGTCTTTGAAGACCTTAGAGACAAAGGCTCTGCCTTTAACGGAGTGCAAGATTTTGGGTGCACCAGCTACAGTAATTATATCAGAAATAGCCCTGGCGAGTGTGTTTTCCCAAACAGTTTGTGGGGACCAGAAGGAAGTACATCCATCCACACAAACGAGAACATGCCTATATCCCAAAAATGGGGGAAGTGGTCAAATAAAGTCAGTAAAGAATTTTCCCATTTGCTCATCAGCTTTCACAGGAGCCAATGGTGGTGGCTTAAATTAGTGATGACTTATTAGTCGAATAGCATGGCTCACAATTTGCCACCTGTTTTACAGGTTTTAAGCATGCCTGGCCACCAATATAAGTGTCAATTTGCAGAATGTTATTCAGGCACTACAATATGATTGACTTATGCCCTTGTGAGCTTTTTTTACAAACTGTTCTCGTTTGTGGCTCGGGGGTACTTCTCGGTTTCCTTTGGGCAACTTAACTAGTACAATACCCGTCGGGGTTTCCGAGTAAAAGTACCTTGGTGGACATTCTGGTGGATTCTCTGTTATTGGGTCTAATAGCTGAATCAGATCCTCATCCGTACGCCCGTTTATATGAATAACCTGACACTACTTTTTCTCCATTCTCGAATGCAGGATATCTTCCCACAGTGTGGGTTTTATAAAATCTGCTTTCTTTAAAACATACCGTAATGCTGCAGCTTCTGCATATTGCGCTGTCTTATGGCCAAGGGGTTTAAACAGTAATTCTTTTGGATATAAAGAATAGGAATCGCGAAGTCCCTACCACTATCCCCATCCTAGCTGAGGATTGTTGGGGTGTCCCTTTTTAATCATCATTGACGATCCATCACAGTAAATAACTTGATGGTATTCTGTAAGCAGTCTCATAAGTATTTGTCTGATTTTCTCTTCCTTATTATCATCCTCCATGATGGAGAGATTCTCTATCTCTCCACATTAATCTGAATGGCTTGTAGATAAGGATAGTATTTATTAATGAGTTGTTTGAGGAGGTATTTTTCTCCCCCTTCTGGACAAGTTTAATCAAGCTGTGCTCATTTGTGGGCAAGGTTGCCAAGGTATATGGGTGCCAGGCCTTCAATGCTGGGATTGATCATCTTCAAGATGCTGAGGTTCATTTAATGCTTTATCTTTAATTATTTTAACTGATTTTTGTTCCTCCCTCTTGGGAATTTCATGTTTTCCAGATCCCTGATGGGGTTTATCGGACCATTTACTTTCTTGACGATCTTCCTGTTGAGGTGGACGTTGGTTCTGCCGGGAATCTTTTTGATCCCAATTTTGGTTTTCTCGGTACCCTCCCATGGCTCTTTGATAGTTTTGGCCAGTGTAAAAGCTGTCCCCATAGGGAGTCCACTGTCCTTCGCTTTCCTTTCGAGGTCTAGCCCCTCGTCTATCCCATCTTTCTGGGGAGAAATCTGTCTCACATTGTGGGCGGGTTGTGCATGTAAACCTTTTGGAATACCCTCTTGGGGGTCCCAAGCCATGAGTTTGTGTCAGGGCAGGGTGGACTTGAGACTTGGGTCTATACAGTCCTTCTTTCTGAGTACCAAAGGTACCTTCTTCATTTTTTTTATCCCTAGTTTCTGATCTCATTATAGGTTTAGTTTGGGGTAGACCTAAGAGGTCATGATTTAATTGGATAATGCGATTGACATTATCCCATCTTTGTTGGTTATCTCAATAATCATTTAGAGCACCCTCACAGGCAAGTTTGAGGACTGTATTTTGATATTAATTGGCCAGGCAACCATGAACAATGTCCCAATTATCCTGTGTAAGCACTTTGCCTAATCTGTAGGCAGCTACCAGCCCTTTAGTTGTGGCTGTATTTGTGAGTATTTCCTTGATTGAACCCATTACATGCCTGCCCTGAGTTGCCGTGAGAACATAAGCGTCTATTTGAACCCAGTTGTTACACTGGTTTAATGGGGGAATTAAGTCTGAACTTAGTATCATTTGCAGTAGTTGCCTCAGGTGTTGGGCATTCCAATCTTGGCAACAGGTTTCTAATTTATCAAGGTTGGTTAGAATCCAGCAGGTTTTTTCCTGGCTGGTGTTTATTGGTTTACCACACATTGTGTAGATAGAGCTCAGGTTTACTTGACCTAGGGGTGCAATTTGTGGTTGCTGGGGTTGGTTTACTGGACTATTAATCATTGCGCCTCCAGCATTTAGATAAGAGTGAGCTAGTGCCTGTCGGCATTGATTATAATGGATTCTAAGCTGTCTATAATTTTCTCTAAGATTGTTGTCATTTATTTCATCATGAGTTTGCCACCTTAACCGGAATCCATGGCCCCCAGGAGCATAGGCTGCTCCGGGTCCTGCTACTCGGCCATGGTTGCCACCACCTTGTTGGGCACCGTTCATTAGGCCTCCCAATTGTGCAGGTGTGCGGCTTATCATTAAGGAATTTATTGGATTTGGAGTATTCATTTGATTATCCCACAGGATATTCTGTATCCCCCGGTTCTGGGGATTAACATTAATCGTGCCATGAGTTCTAACAGCTCCTTTGGCATCAAAGCCTTCTATTTCAAAAATTATCACTTGGTTTTGTGGAGGACAGAGATAGGATTATTTCCCCTAATAAAGCTATCGTTTAAATTTTCTAATAAAAAAACTTGGCCAATTCCGACAGGATTTGCCTTTTCTTCAAGACCTAACCTCGGTTAGGGTTTAATATTTCGTCAGGACCTAACCTCGGTTTAAAATGAACTTTATAAGAAGTTTCTAGACCTCAATGGTATTTTGAGGAAGTTCGGATTTAAGCTCTACAAAGCCTGATCAGGGTCTTTGTCTTCTCTAGAGACTTAAATCTGGGTCTTAGAACCACTGTCAGTAAACACTCCTTCTATACTTAATATCTATATCCATGTTGTAGATTGTTAATATAAGTATAGGTTCTGTATCAACTCGTTAACACACTCGTTGGGCGCCATCTGAAGGGATAATTACAGTTCTAGCCCTTTTGAGCTATTCCAGATCAGGCGTCTTCCCCAGACGTTCACTTTCAACTTAAGTTAGAGATAGCCAAATTCCATAAGACGCTTAAATGGGTCTAAAGGTTCAGGCTATCTCTCCCTAAAGGAACAGAATGACTGAAGATGTTACCGTCCTCCAGATAGTACTTTTAATAAGTTGAACTAGACTGTAACCTTCCGGATAGTATAAGGGTCCGGAATACCCCCCAGAATTCTGCAACTCCTTACAAAAGAGTGTACAGAATTTGTGGATTCACGGGTCTATACAGATTCACTCTTTGAGACAATTCTAAAAATATATCATTTTATTTAAGAGCCGACATTCAGTTAACATCTGTTGAATCAGTCGCAACATTAACAATTCAAAATACAATTAGCTTACATTTCTTATTTCTCAGAGATCCTTATTCTCAAATCTTTACTTCGTTACATTTCTTATTTCTTACTTATTTCTAAATCCAGAACATCCACCAAAATCAATCTGACTTCCCGAGACTCATAGTTAAAGACTTACAGAGATGCCTCTGGAAAGTTGAGACACGCCCTGCCCGTTCAGCGTGTTCTGAATTTCTGTTTGAAAAGCTCTTATTTTATACTCTTTTGGTGGTTTTTTCTTTGATGTTCTCTGCTGATGTCAGCTAATTGTCTTTATTGATACCTCTTTTGAATGCTTTCATTCTTACTATCAATTCAACTATTGCATGCATAATTATTTCTCTACCTTTAGGTGTTCCAAAAACCATCATAAAAACAATGACAGCTATGGTTTTTTGTTTGATGTCATTCTTACAAAATGCTTTCCATTCAATTCTTAATATTGGCTTTACTGCTTTTTAGCAGACATTTTGGCTTCGTGGTGTTCCAAGTTTAACACAAACACAATGCAATTGCTTGGTGTCTCTATTGAAGTCATATTTTCAAAGCCTTCTTGTTGGTATTATATTTACAATGGCCCAGAAATTCGGGTCGGAGGCTTCCCGTGGGTGCAAACCTCTGACCTGCACTTACCTAGCGCACCGGCCGTTGTGCTGTGGGCCCGCGTGGGATTCTGATCCTGGGCCTCCTCCAACTGCCGGCGCGCAGTGCTTGAGTATCCCAGGGGCGCAGTTAGTTCAAAGCGTCCCCTGGGATCACATGGGCCATGGAGAGCCAATGGTAGCAGGGAATCTGTATTCATAGATTTGACAGGAAGACCTGTCAAATCTATGAATACAATTCAGCCCCAAAACATTACTAAAACTTCAAATAATTTTTTTTTTTAATCACTTTTTTAAAATAACTATAAATTACATAAAATAACAATTTTAAACAATAATTTAAATTTTTGAAAAAATTAATTAGTTTCTAACGGGGCTAAAAATAAACTTACCTTTAAAGTATTTAAAAATAATAAACCTGTGGAAAAAATGTTTTCATTTAATTTAATTCACCATTTACCTTGTTAAAAACAGACCTTGCAACTGCTTTTTACAAGCGTAGCTCCTGGAGACTTACCCTCCCAGAGAAAGCTGCAAAAAAACCGGAAGTTCCAGGTGTACGCGCTGCCTCTCCGGTGCACGCGTTCGACCTGTGAACCCCTTCCTTTAAAGGAGCGGAAGTTCCGGTTTCCTGCGCATGCGCAGTGCATGCACGAAACCGGCACTTTCATTGGGCCTACGCGTGAGTACCCAGCACATACTCACCCGTGGGTACCCGAATTTCTGGCCCTAATATGTAAATCAAAACCACTTTACTGTGTGTTTACTTGTTTTCTAGCTATCTCAATTGGTTGCATATTTAATCTTATCATTCCTGTCTTCCAAGTTTAACATAAAACTATTTGACCAGCAGGTTTCTTTACTTGATGTTATGTTTTCAAAGGCACATGCCTCTTTTAATATTTGTGTTTCTGTTTCAACGTGTTAGCTCTTAACACTTAAACTGGGTCTTCCATTGTGTTACCTCCAAACTCTAGATTCTTCGGAAGCAAGTCTTTGCTTTTCAATAGGGTCTTAGTTTCTTGGTCAATATCCCTTTCCCATTTCAAAGCCTGTTTACAACTTTGTTATCAACTGATCTTATTTCAGAAGCCTGTATTTCTGTTTACAGCCTTTTCTGCCGAGACTTGTGTCTTTAAAACTCAGTATGTTCTGTATTAATAATATTAGAAATCTGTTCATGGTATCGTGTATTTCTCTGAATCATGGCTATTCCTTCACAAGAGGATGTTTCCCCTCGTGGGGAAATGTAGAACTCGGGGGCACAGTCTCAGAATAAAGGGTCGCCCTTTTAGAACTGAGATGAGGAGGAATTTCTTCTCTCAGAGGGTCGTAAATCTGTGGAATTCTCTGCCCCAGAGAGCCGTGTTGGCTGGGTCATTAAATACATTTAAGGTGGAGATAGACAGATTTTTGCAAGATAAGGGAGTGAAGGGTTATGGGGAGCGGGCAGGGAAGTGGCTTTGAGCCCAAGATCAGCCATGATCTTATTGAATGGCGGAGCAGGCTCGAGGGGCCAAGTGGCCTATTCCTGCTCCTATTTCTTATGTTCTTATCTTATAGACTACGCCAGTTAGAACAAATCTACATGTGCAAATTCAGTAATAGTAAAAACAATAGCCTTTGCCAACTGCAGGGTAAATACAGAACAATCTTTAATCATTCCCAAGCCACATACCATCCTGGTCATCCACACATCCAGGTTGGGCGAAGCCCGTGGGAGTGGCCGTTCTGGCTGCCTGCCTCTCCTCCGCGGCATTGTCCATGCTTGGGTAACCCGGGCGTAGGAACAGGCGTGTCAGCCGGTATGCTTGAGGCCTTCCGTCATCACAAGGACTGGAATGTGTAGTAAACACAGGTGGTAATATTATTATTTAATTTGATAGGTTTTTACTTTTTTATGATTTCGTTTTTTTATTAGTTGTGCCCCTCTAACAAAAAGGGGGCAATGTTGTTAGTTTTTTTGTTTAATGGACCCTGGGACAACCCAGTGTCTCCTTATCATTTTAATTAAAAGAGGCATATCATCCTGAAAACACAGATCTCATTTAATAGGAGTGTCTAATTTGTGTGAATCCTATGAATTTAATTTCATGAGTTCGCAGGAGACGCTCACTGCTGAAACAACAACAACAACAACTTGTATTTATATAGCACCTTTAATGTAGTAAAGCGTCCCAAGGCGCTGCACAGGAGTATTTTAAGACAATATTTGGTACCAAGTCACATAAGGAGAAATTATGTCTTTATATCTCGAGGACTAGAATACAAGGGAGTAGAAGTTATGCTGCAGCTGTACAAAACCCTGGTTAGACCACACCTGGAGCACTGGGAGCAGTTCTGGGCACCACACCTTAGGAAGGATAGATTGGCCTTGGAGGGAGAGCAGCGTAGGTTTACCAGAATGATACCCGGACTTCAAGGGTTAAGTTATGAGGAGAGATTACACAAATTAGGGTTGTATTCCCTAGAATTTAGTAGGTTAAGGGATGATCTGATTGAAGTTTTCAAAATATTAAGGGGAACAGATAGAGTAGATAGAGAGAAACTATTTCCGCTGGTTGGGGATTCTAGGACTAGGGGGCATCGTCTAAAAATTAGAGCCAGACCTTTCAGGAGTGAAATTAGGAAAGACTTCTACACACAAAGGGCGGTAGAAGTTTGGAACTCTCTTCCGCAAACGGCAGTTGATGCGAGATCAATTGTTAATTTTAAATCGGAGATTGATAGATTTCTGTTAACCAAAGGTATTCAGGGATATGAGCCAAAGGCAGGTATTTGAAGTTAGGTCACAGGTCAGCCATGATCTCATTGAATGGCGGAACAGGCTTGAGGGGCTGAATGGCCTCCTCCTGTTCCCATGTTCCTATCTTGGCAGGTGGGACCAAAAAGGCAACATTGGCTCCTGGTCACTGTGACATGCCTTTTTTCATGCAGTACTATGTAAAGCATGACATACTATGACAGAGGTGCTCTTGGAGAGTGTTTCAGCAGGATGGGTAGTCAGACATTCATAGCTCAGGGGTGCCTCTGGCTATGGGGAGGGTTGTGTCTATTGGTACAGCCATTTTTGGGAAGAGGAGCCTCCACCAGCATGTCTGCTAACACGAGATATGTTACCCTACTGCAAATGCAGGGGCACGGATACCAACAGGAGAGCACAGAGGACCGTGTGGACGGCGTGAGTGGCCTGGCACCCCACACAGCTGCTCCTCTTCCACCAAGCTCTTCAGTTGGGACAATCCCTATCGGCAAAGCCTCTGGTGCCTCTAAAGGGAGCTGGAACCAAAAATAATGACAACAGGTCGAGATGCTGCCTGATCAGCTGAGTATTTCCAGCATTTTATGCTGTCATTTCAGATTTACAGCATCCGCTCACAGGGGGAAGAGGAAGATACAGAAGAGGAAGAAGCCAAAGAGGAGGAAACAGAAGGAAGGATGCAACCCAGACAGCCCCTTTCTGGCCGGGATATCTGGGATGGAATCATCCGCCTGTGGTACCAGTGACCACAACCCCAAGTCCCCTTTCCACATTTGTCCCACACCTTAACTTCCCGCTGTTTCTGAACATCACAGTGTCCTCTTGACCAAAATGCAAACCTTCCAATCCAACTTTATACATCTAACCATCCAATCTGACATCAAAAAATCAGCTCATCACCCTTATGCATTCCCTTAGTGACCATCTTGTGTGTGCCTTTGCCTATCCTAGTGCTGTTATGCAGTGCTACCCCAGTGGCTGCAGCATGGCTGGTGGAAGGCTGCTGACTTTCAGTGGGGAACACTGCAAATGGCCTTGCTGGTCGACCTTGAGAAGCTGATGGCTGGGAGTGTCAAATCGAATGATGCTGTTTCTTATTCTTCTGCTTCTTCACTCTCCTCTCCCTCTTCTTGGTCAACCACTGGCTGGGCAGGCTGCTTTTCTTGGGTGTGTGAAATGAGGAAGGCACAAGGGTGGTGTTGTGGTGAACGGGATGGCGGGAAAGCAAGAGCTGCATGCCAGAAGGAGGATAACGTTTGAGGATACCACCACCTTTTATCCTTTCAGCCCTGCCCCTGCCAAGAATGGCCTGCGCCGTCTCCTCCAAGGGGGTGAGGTGAGGCTAGGAATGGGAAATGTGCCTCATGATTGGTGCAGATTGTTGGTAGGTGAGTGATTAGGGGGGAGGTTCCTGCATTGAGCAGTGTGTGAGGCTGGTGGTGCAGTTGGTAGGAGACGGCTTTTGAAGATGCATTCACTGACCTTGACCGGTGGTCTGAGGTCATGAAGCTTCTTTGGGCACTGGAGCCAGGTGGTGGGGGGGCGACACTGCTGGCAACGATGGCCTGGGTGATCTGATCCAACATCATTCTTTCTGGAGGGCCACCTGGCCCCAGTGGATAGAGGACCTCTCTTGCAGTATTGACCCCCTGCACAAAGCTGGAGTGCTGCGTGCGAGCCCCTTCTCTGGCTTGCTGAGCCATTTGTGTTAGTTCTGAAGCAGTTTTCCCACTTTTTGAGGTTCGGAAGAGAATTCAGCTTTAAGAGCTGAATAATCACATTTGGGACTTCTTATTAGTGTTAAAAAAATTTGGGAAAGGCAGTAAGGGGCTGAAAACTGCATTTTTTCACTGCACTTTAATTTCTATTAGTTCTGAGTGCATGGCCCCTTTAATTCATAGCCCTTTTAATTGTCCACAATTCCTTGCGAGCTCCACAGCCTCGCTCCCAAAGACTGTGGGAAGCTGGAACGCCACTACAGGACGAGAACTTTGCTTCGGAGGTCTCCACTAACGCCACCAGGAGGGCATTGCTCGGAAGGTTAGCGCTGCGCCACCAATCTCCAGCCCCCGCTCCCCCCGATGAATTTATTCTCTTTAGCATTGCGGCCATTTTTAGCAGCCGTTAACTCCAGTTGCTGGTGACACCGGCAACTTTCGTGGCAAACATGAATTTCTAGGCCTACGATTCTATAAACAAGAACTGTGCACAGTAGGCCAAGTGAGGTCTAACCAAGGTTCTATACAAGTTTAACATAACTTCTCTGCTTGCAATTCTATCCCTCTCAAACTGAACCCCAGTAGTTGGTTTTCTTTTTTTATGGCCTTATTAACCTGCGTTGCTACTTTTAGTGATTTGTGTATCTGTGCCCCCTCCATCCCTTTGCTCCTCTACCCCCATTTAGACTTTTAGGGGGAAAACTTTGGTTACTTAGCGCATCCTGTTGGCGCCCTAAGAGGGCGCTAATGGAGCGCAAAGCAACTAGCACCCGGCCGCGGTGATGTTTGTGCCACTCGCGAAATTGACCAGACATTTTGCGGCAGCGCTAAACACTACCGCCATGATCTCCTGTGCCCGGACCGGATATTGAGTGGTGCCCCCTGCCTTACCGCCTGCTGCTAGCAACGACAGGTTGAGGGGAGCATTTTGCAGCCGAAAAGGGAAGGGGGAGCGCTATTTAAAGGCGACCGCTTCCTGCCTTTTTTTGTCGGCGACATTTTTGCACCACGCATTCCGAGAGAGACTTCTGGAGAGATTCAACGCTGTGTGAAGGAGTTTTGGGTACCGAGCAGCACTTTGCAGGTTCTTTCTGATTTGACCTTCCTTGCATCGATTTAGAAGAGACTGTGGGGGCTGCACTCTGAGCTCTTTCCCTGGGCCTCTCCATTGTTCTTTCCAGCAGATTTGATGTACAGGTCTCTCCAGGCCGAGATACAAGGCTGCAATGAGCAGGGTGTGGATGGAGAGCAAGATTGACCCTCCCCTTTAAGAACTGGCCGGCGCCAATGTGTTTGTGTTCCATTGCTGACTGACATCACATGATCTTCGCCAGTGCTCTGAGGTAGCGCCTCGCTCCTCGGCGTTAGCACCTTGAGAGGTGTGTAGCGCCTGATTTAGCGCTCCAATCACCTCCAGGGGCGATAGAAGCCAAGTTTGCAGTCGGAGGCGATAATTAGCGCCAGGCGCTAAGCTTTGCGCCTGGTCGATAATTGCGCCCCAAACGGGGCAATACTGAATTTTTCCCCCCTATTATCGAAGCAGTATGTGGTCTTCTTATTTTTCCTACCAACATGCACCACCTCACACATATCTGTATTGCAATTCTTTTGCCAATTACATGGCCATTCTGCTTGTTTGACAACTGATTACAGGAGCTGACAATCAGCCTCTGGACAGGCTTCTGACTCATATGAGCCCACCAGGATATTTTTGCCCCCACCCACATTGCGAGATTCTGAAGACCGGGTATGAGGTATTCAGTGAGCATTCCTTTGTTTGCAATTATAATGGAGGAGAAGCAGCAGGAGAGAATAGAGGAAAGGAGAGTGAGGCAGCATATGAGCAGGATGCACCCTTCGAGCTATTACCGCCTTCAAAATAAAATACAGGTCACGCAGATATGATCAAGACTTTAGTGAGGAACTCTGCATGAGAAAAGCATGCTTCACTAAAGAGGCAAAGTGGGTACCCTACCACATGGGGACCTGTGGCCAAAGCAATTTGCAAAGTGGGTACCCTGCCACATGGGGACCTGTGGCCAAGGTAATTTGCAAAGTGGGTACCCTACCACCGGAGGACCTGTGGCCAAAGCAATTTGCAAAGTGGGTACCCTACCACCGGAGGACCTGTGGCCAAGGCGGTCATTACAGCACTCGGCTTTTATGCCACTTCCATTAGTTATTTCAGGCCGCCACAAGGGATTTGTACATTAGCCCGGGTGCCTTCCAGGCATGTAGGTAATTGATGTTTCGGTGGTATTGTTGAGTGATAAATATTGGCTGGGACACCAGGAGAGTTCACCTGCTGTTCTTTGAAGTCTCATGGGATCTTTTGCATTCACCTGAACAGGCAGATTATTATGGGTGATTAGGAAGAATTTACTCCCTTCCTGTAACTTCTCATTGTCATTCTCTGCCCTCCATTGCTGTAATAGTTCAGGAGAGCATAAGCTAACCATGGTTGTATGCCTTTCAAGCTTAAGACAGAGAAGCTTGCGATTGTGTGCTACCGCACAGATGTGTTGGCAGGCGCCCACAAACTAGCTGTCTGCACTGCCCCATCAATTTCACCATCATCCAAGGCTACAACAGAGTGCCTCCCCAGCCATTCCATGGCCTGCTCCCTGTAGGGGGGGGGGAAACTCTGATAGCCACAATGTCCACCGGGTTCCCTGCCTCTCTCCAGTATTCTGTACAGGTTTTTCTTGCAACCAGTTTCAGTGAATTTGGTGAAGGCATGTGTCCCAGTTGACATTTGACATCTGTAAGGGGTGGTGTGTGGGTCAGCTTCCGCCTGACTGATCGCTCCCACGCCCTTGGTTCTAGACCTGGACTTATTTGGGGATTATAATGAAATTGCAGCAGACAACTGAATTCGATACAAGAACTATTGGTTTTTTATTTAAGAAGAAAAATATACACAACACAATAATCTTATCACTCTAAAAAGGGGGAACACTTCAGAATATACGAGGGAGAATGACAATAGACAGAATACGTCACCCCTCTAATCCCACTACACTAACTAGGTTGGACTCCAGAGGTCCAGGGAAAACACCAAACACAGGAATAGTTTGTAAAGTGGGAAAAACTTGCAGATCTTCGTTTTCTTCGCAGTTGGTTTCTTGTTGGTCACGGTGACCCAGTATTACCTGCTTCTGGTAATATTTGGTTGTTGGTTTCGTTGGGCCCTTGGCGCCGCGAGGTGTCCGATGATGTGTTACTACTTCTTCGAGCGAACTGCTTTCGGATGCTTGTTTCTGAAACCGCCGAGTTTCGATGGCGTTTCGAACTTGAACGAACGATGGGCTCGTTAAGTGATTGGTCCCATTTATTTAACTGGTTTCGGGATTGCTTCGAAACCTAAATTGGCTTTAAATGACTATTTATTCTTTGGTCCGATTAGTAAGTTTTGTCTTTTCCTGCTAGGCTCAGGCTCCCTTTTGTTGATCAGTGGCATGTACTGCATTATGCATACTCTTGATGGCTCTGTAATTGTGGCGGGAACTGTCCTTCCGTAGGCCAGGCCTAGTGTCATTTATGTGGAATGACTGAGACAGTCCAGAACATTCCCAGGCAATTTGGCCTATGCCAATACTCAAAACTGTTTGTTTTACAGGGGCGGGGCTCATCCCAACTCCTTTGTTGCAGGCCTTCCACAGGCCTGAATATGTCCTTTGTTTAAAAAAAAAAACCAAAATCCTGGGGTTTTAACCTTTAAACCCCTTTTTGGCCCAATATTCTTTAAAACAGTAATCTTCTTGGTTTGGGCAATCTGTAGAATTTTGCAAACCTTACACATCTGATGTAATAGACCTGCTAGTGTCACCCGATTACAGTAGAGGGGGGGGGGGGGGTTAATTCTGCATGCAAACAATTGGGACATAGGCCACAAAATCCTCAGTTAACGACCCCTTTAACCTTAGTGCAGTGTGAAGGGTTACTTGTGCAGAGGGTGAACAGTGTGTTTCTACCAAAGAAAAGGGAGTGGCTCAGAGGTCACCGGTGCCCTGCCCTCATCAGGTCTGTGACTTTTTCTCCCCCCCCCACCCAAAAATCCCCTGATCTGTAGGATTTTTGGGGGGTGCAGTAGAGGAGAAGTAATGGAAGAAGGGGAAATGAGGAAAGAGGACGTGTGGTCCCATACTACCTTCCTCCGTGGCACAAGATGATATTTGGCTGCAGTTTTCCTCCCACAGGCACTCAGCAATCTCTCTTTCCCCTTCTCATGTAGGTAGGTTGGCCTTATTAAAATCATGGTCTCTGCTGCCTCTGTTAAATACTCTCCTCCTGCCTTTGGGCACCTCTGCCAGTTTTCAGTGGAAGAGATTTAAAAATAAAGACCCAAAAAATCATACACAAACTATCCATTACAGTCAACGCACTGAGCCAGACACCTTCCTATTTAGCAGCTGCCACAACCTTCAGCCAATCCTGACTTTTTAAAGGTTGCACTCATTTCCAGCCAGCCTTCCCCCAACACACTATTCCCATTTACACAGAATTGATGACACTGAACCACCAATAGATATTTAATGGGTGCTTGGAGATCCAAGTGTTGCACTCAAAAGCATTCTGTTCAGCAAGGGCTGGTGAACAAGAGCTACTGAACTGTACATTATTATGGAAAGGAGTTCTCCAACAGGAAAATGTTTAGCTTGTGGGGTGATTGGAATGACTAAATTATGAAGTGAATATAGCTGTGGGGATGAAGAATTGACATTACAATAAGTAGGCAACTTAACTATCAACAAGGCCTATAATGATTTTTAAAGATGGTCACAACCAGGTCCCATTTTCAGCAGGACTATTTTAAATTTCAGAAGTCTGTGAATGTAGAAGTACCAATCTAGCATATTAAATCTGAAGACTCACATTGCAGTGTGACCGTCAAACTCCCCAGCTTTGAGTATGTCCATCCAGCTCTGGCCCAATGCCATCCTTTCAAATTGACCACATTTTCAACAAGCTAGTGCTCAAACACCATGGATTCATTCACTGAGGAGGGGGGGGAGGAGGAGGAGGAGGAGGAGGGGGGGGGGGAGGAGGGGGGGGGAGGAGGGGGAGGGGGAGGGGAGGGGAGGGGGGGAGGGGGGGGGAGGGGAGGGGGGAGGGGGGAGGGGGAGGGGGAGGGGGGAGGGGGAGGGGGGAGGGGGGGGAGGGGGAGGGGGGGAGGGGGGGGGGGAGGGGGGAGGGGGGGGGGGGGGGGGGGGAGGGGGAGGGGGGGGGGGGGGGGGGGGGGAGGGGAGGGGGGGGGGGGGAGGGGGGGGGGGGGAGGGGGGGGGGAGGGGGGGGGGGAGGGGGAGGGGGGGGAGGGGGGGGAGGGGGAGGGGGGGGGAGGGGGGGGAGGGAGGGGGAGGGGGGGGGGGGGGGGGAGGGGGGGGGGGGAGGGGGGGGAGGGGGGGGGGGGGGGGAGGGAGGGAGGGGGAGGGGGGAGGGGGGGGTGGGGGGAGGGGGGGGGGGGGGAGGGGGGGGGGGGGGGGAGGGGGAGGGGGAGGGGGGGGGGGGAGGGAGGGGGAGGGGAGGGGGGGGAGGGGGGGGGGGGGGGAGGGGGGGGGGGGGGGGGAGGGAGGGGGGGGAGGGGGGGGGGGGGGAGGGGAGGGGGGGGGAGGGGGGGAGGGAGGGGGGGGGAGGGGGGGGGGGTGGGGGGGAGGGAGGAGGGGGGAGGGGGTGGGGGGGGGGGGGGGGAGGGGGGGAGGGAGGGGGAGGGGGAGGGGGGGGGAGGGGGGGGGGGGGGAGGGGGGGAGGGGGGGAGGGAGGGGAGGGGTGGAGGGGGGGGAGGGGGGGGGGGGGGGGGGGGAGGGGGGAGGAGGGGGAGGGGGGGGGAGGGGGAGGGGGGGGGGGTGGGGGGGGGAGGGGGGGGAGGGGGAGGGGAGAGGGGGGAGGAGGGGGGGGGGGGGGAGGGGGGGGGGGGGGGGGAGGGGGGGGAGGGAGTGGGGGAGGGAGGGGGGGGGGAGGGAGGGGGGAGGGAGGGGAGGAGGGGGGGAGGGGGGGTGGGGGGGGGGGGAGGGAGGGGAGGGGAGGGAGGAGGGGGGGGGAGGAGGGGGGGGGAGGGGGAGGGGGGGGGAGGAGGGGGGGGGAGGAGGGGGGGGGAGGAGGGGGAGGAGGGGGGGGGGAGGAGAGGGGGGGGAGGAGGAGGGGGGGGGGGGAGGAGGGGGGGGAGGGGGGGGGAGGGGGGGGGGGGGGAGGGGGGGGGGGAGGGGGGGGGGGGGGAGGGGGGGGAAAAGAGAGAAGGGGTAAGAAAAGAGAAAATGCTGCTGGCTGATCATGGCCTGTTTTCAATGAACAAATTCACGAGTGCAGCTAAAACAGATGACCATCATTTAGATTTGAACAGGGGAGCAGCCAATGCCTCACAAAGGGCTAACTCAGCAACTTGTATAGGATGTGAAGAAGGCTGGCCAAAATACCAGCTCTTTACTGACCAGTTGACAAGTTACAGGGAGGGGGGGGGGGGGAACCAAAAAAAAACAAATTCAATTCTC